>NW_013667755.1:163527-164621 GCF_000517525.1 Limulus polyphemus
CAAACAAACAAACAAACAAACTTACACTGATAAATTAGAGACGGCCAGCGCAGACAGCCCTCGTGAAGGTTTGCGCGAAATTCAAAACAAACAAAGTAGAACGTAGTAATGTAGTCCGCGCTTTTGATAAAAATTAAAGGTTAGGTTGACCTTGGGAACTTAAGACTGCGTGGGTGGGTGTGAAGAACGTGAGTCTTGATGGGTGTAACATGCTTAAGTTCGTGTAAAACAATAAAAACGAACACAGGTGCAAAAGGACATTGAAACTGTTCGTCTGTCTTTTCAACTTCATAAAACAACCCTGCGACTGTAACTTTGGTTTAGAGGAGTGGTTGTATTAGTATTCAAAGAAACAAAGTCGTTTTAGGTACTCGGGAATCAAATAATTTCGTGCAATTAACTTTAGCCAAGCAAACAACTGTTGCCATAAAAAAAAACGGCGGTTTTTTCAACCAACATTTGACAGCCAAATGCTTTTTTTTTTCGCTTATTTTAAATTCTCTCAAGCACAGTTTTAAGAACTAAAATGATTCATTATCCGAAACTATTTCACGCAGTGAGAAAAAGAACTAGAAATTTTTACTACGTAATAAAAGAAAGCTCGTTTTAGTTTTATTATCACAAGAGTTGAAGAGGAATAGAATGCCTAGAGGTTCCCCAAAAAACAACAACTCCAAACAGCTTTGGACTTACTATGTGACCAACATTTATAACTAATCATTTTTGGTAACAAAAAACATACACGTAGATTATTCTTTTTGTTATATATATATATTATTTCATGTTACATCTCCCAACTCCACAGATTGTTTCGACTTTGGATGTTGTATTTGTTTGTTCCGAATATAGGCGCAAAACTACAGAAGGGCTATCTGCGTAAGCCGTCCTTATAGACTACAGGGAAGGCAACTAGTTAATAGCACCCATTGCCAACTTTTTGGACAACCCCAATCGAAAAGTTATAATTCCGCAGACATACAGCTGGCGGGGGGGGGGGCTATTGAAGTGAGTTGAAGAACAAAAACTTATACCAGAACAATCTTGTTTGTGACATTTTCCGAATCCCAGTCCCACCAAACATGCTCGCTCTTTCA
>NW_013667755.1:165621-168439 GCF_000517525.1 Limulus polyphemus
ACACTGCTAAATTAGGGAAGGCTAGCGCAGATAGCCCTCGTGTAGCTTTGCGCGAAATCCGTAACAAACAAACAAACTAGAGAGCAAAACATAAACGTGCTTCAAATATCAATCGTCCTTTATTAATAGTTTGAATCAAGAATTCGTGAATAACACATCAACTTTTATGTAGGTCATGATATGGACCTCAGATTACATTGAAATTCAAATTTCAAGAAAATTAAGTTTCATTTTATAGGTAAGAATTTCAAAACATCACTGATTTGATATATAAATAGTGAAACTTTTAAGCCTTTGTTGTAAAGGGGTTAAAAGTCGAAGACAGCCACGGCGTTAAGTTAGGAAACATAGCCTTAGGCGCCAAATACTCGGAGGCTCCAGTGCGAGTAGGAGCAAGGCTATATCTCTGCACAAGGGCGCCAGTTAAACTATCACTTACACTTGGTCACAGAAATTTCTGGGGCGGATCTAGGATACTGTGAGAACGGTTCGACAGGATTGCCTTTAGCACATCCGGGAAGATGATCGCCGTAGGCGTGAAAAAAACGTCCCCCTCTTTCGTTCCAGATAGGTGGTCTAGAGTAACGCTGTAAGCTCCCCCCCCCCTCCCCTAAGCAGGATCTAGGATTACGCTCCAACAGCCAACACAAGAAGAGTTCCTAAACGAAGATAAGATTCCAGAAATGTTCGTTATTTGTGAACTATGAAAGGTCATCTTAATCAACGAGTATAATACACAAATGTCTCAGAGTGCGAGTCGAGCTCCCTAACCACCTGGCCATGCCGGGCCCTTTTGCTTGTGGAAGACCAAACCCACCGCCAACTCTTGGGCTACTCTTTTAGCAACGAATAGTGGGATTGACCGTCACTTATAACGCCCCCACGGCTGAAAGGGCGAGCATTTTCGGTGTGACGGGGATTCGAACCCGCGACCCCGATGATGACTAGCTGCCTTCCCTCTAGTCTTACACTGCTCAATTAGGGACGGCTAGCGCAGATAGCCCTCGTGTAGCTTTCCGCGAAATTAAAAAAAACAAAAACAATTACAAACAAACATTTTCCGACATTCATCCAGTTGTGCTTAGGAAACCTAACCACACGGTGACGTTTCTGGCTTCATATTGTTTACAAACTATAAATTTCATACCAAAGATACGTAAACAGATTTTAAGCAATGAAACACGTCATACAATTTTTAACCATACCTTAGCTTGGGTACAAAAATAAAATTCTGCCTCAAAAAAAAAAAAACAACTTTTTTTTTTCAGAAACAAAATAAAATGTTTATCATCAGAAAATTTACCTTCATGAGGGGGAGAAAAGGAAGGTTCTGAACCAGAGTCAGGGGGACTGTCAGGTAAACAAAGTCTGAAAAAGATGACGAAAGAAGAATCGTTTTTTTAATTCATGGATCAGTACCTTAAAATCACTTTTTTTTAAACACCCGTTCTTACGAAAAAAAATCTTTCACAAAAATCAATATACACATCATTGAATCTTTCGAAAAATAATATAATAAAGAACTTATTTAATGTTTGACAAAACATGTAACCAAAGCAATTTAAAATATGTATATATACACACATATACATAATATGTTACATGACGCATTAAATATACAAAGCAAACAAAAATTCTCATTTTGTATTCTAAGCATGTTTGTTTAGTAGGTACATTTGTGGAACAAGAAAATAGTGAAACTGAATAAGGTATTCTGGCCAGTTCTTTGATTTTAATTCTGTTTCTACCAGAAATAACCCCTTCGTAAATAAAATCGTGTGTGGATACCAACTAACTAACTTGAGATTTATGCGTAATATACATTTAAAATCAGTTGAGTGTAATAATAATATTAAAATAACACTTTTCGTTACGTAGATGCAAAGTGAAATCATTTCATTTGTAGATTGAGTGCTATATTTACATCCCGTGGAGCAAGAGTACCTTCCAATTCAGAGTGTTCTAGTTACATCCCGTGGAACACGAGTACCTTCCAATTCAGAGTGTTCTAGTTACATCCCGTGGAGCAAGAGTACCTTCCAATTCAGAGTGTTCTAGTTACATCCCGTGGAACACGAGTACCTTCCAATTCAGAGTGTTCTAGCTACATCCCGTGGAACACGAGTACCTTCCAATTCAGAGTGTTCTAGTTACATCCCGTGGAACACGAGTACCTTCCAATTCAGAGTGTTCTAGTTACATCCCATGGAGCAAGAGTACTCCAAATTCAGTGTTCTAGTTACAACCCGTGGAACACGAGTACCTTCCAATTCAGAGTGCAAGAAACAGATTCTCATTATAAAAGAAGGCCCATCTATTAATATAATCTTCTTACCTGAGGGGAATGCTTCTGATCCACCAGTGGAAAACATTACGCAGATTTGATTAGTCAGTGGATAACGTTACGCGGATTCTGTCCAATATCTCAGTTAGTAAAACGTCAGGATCTCTGGATTACGACAAAGGATATCACAGACCCATGACGTCTATGGTTTTTCTTTCAAAGTTGGCCATCAAAATCCTGGTATTGTATTATCACACCATTCGTTTATTGGTAGACACATCAAACTTTAACTTACGTTTGTAAAGTACAAGAGACCGATGTCATCAACGACAAGTCTGGTGACCTCGACATCTGTAATAAACTATGAAGATGAAGCAAGTCTGGTGACCTCCACATCTGTAATAAACTATGAAGTTGAAGCAAGTCTGGTGACCTCCACATCTGTAATAAACTATGAAGCTGAAGCAAGTCTGGTGACCTCCACATCTGTAATAAACTATGAAGCTGAAGTAAGTATTCTCGACCTTAAGTCCA
>NW_013667755.1:169188-172245 GCF_000517525.1 Limulus polyphemus
GCTGAAGCAAGTCTGGTGACCTCCACATCTGTAATAAACTATGAAGCTGAAGCAAGTCTGGTGACCTCCACATCTGTAATAAACTATGAAGCTGAAGTAAGTATTCTCGACCTTAAGTCCAAACTCATGAAGCTGTTTGGTTTTTGATAATATTAGCAGTTGATGTCCTGGATTCAACAGTGAGCCAATGCGCAGTGGATTCGGGAATATTAGACCACGTTTTGCAAATAGTGGCGTTGTGGAACTTTCACGACCTTATACATGTTGTTTAGTGCACATAACAGTTGTCTGATAGCGTTTCTACAGTTCTAACGATCTGTATTTCCATAGAAAATTATAGATGGAAGTACCCACAAAAATGTGAATTATCAAGTCTAGAGACGAAGTTTGGGCACTGACTTTTTAGGGCAGATGTCACGTGCAACGTGAGTCGATAGAGCTGTGCATTCGTACAACAGGACACGTGAAATGTTCACACGACTACTTGTTTGTTTGTGTGACTTTTAGCGCAATGTTACACGATGGACTACCTGCGCTCTATGCAGGAAATCGAACCCGGTTTTTATGTTGTAAGTTCGTAAACTTACCGCTAACTCACCGGGGGGCTCATACAACCAACGACATATCACGTTTTATAACTGGTTTAAGTATAGTTTTTTTCCATGGCGGACGAAATACTTGCTCTTTTGGATTTGGATTTTTAGCCGCGGCATAGTGGCTCAAAGAACGGCTCTGAGTTTTTCAGGTACAATCTAGTAGCTCATGGCTCTGCCACCTCTTGACCGATTTGAGATCTAATTACAGTTTTGGGCTCAGAGGTCAAACCTTTTCGATTGATGTATTTGACCACGTCCAAGATCTCATAGATTAATTTACTCTAATCTTACCTAAAATCATTTCAATTTGAGGGTAGGCTGGTAGAGATCCTGATAAGTAATAAGATCGAATCAGGTATGCGCGCGCCCCACGCCTGGTATTGTTAACACATAAAAATATAGCTAATAAGAAGGGGGGAAAAAAATATCATAGATGAATTTACTCTAATCCTGCCTGAAAGAATTCCAAGTGCCGCGGCTATTGAGGATTCCCTCTTGTTTTGTATTTAGTTTATATAGTTTGAGATAATATACAATTCTAATGATCGATTGTATTTAATTAGTGATCTTGATAGTTTTTGCCATATTTGTACACGTTTAACAACAAAACTTATTTATCATGTAAATACAGAATATATATATTTTCAATTCATAAACTCACGGCTATTCATATTAACATAACATTCAACCACACGGGTTCGAATCTCTGTCACACCAAACATGTTCGCCTTTTCAGCCGTGAGTGAGTTATAATGTGATGGTTAATCCCACTATTCGTTGGTAAAAAGAGCAGCCCAAGAGGTGGCGGTGGGTGGTAATGACTAGCTGCCTTCCCTCAAGTCTTTTACTGCTAAATTAGGGACGGATAGCGCAGATAGCCCTCGTGTAGCTTTGCGCGAATTTCAAACCAAACCTATGAGCCTTACTGTGGGAGAATACAAAAAGTTTTGTGAGTAATGAAATAACACAAACACATAAAACAGACGTAAAAGTTTAACTAAATGATGTTTACCGTTGTGGGAAAGAAGACACTGTACAGTTCACTCCCCGGATTGAGGATTCCGCTGCAGGGTTTACGGCAGCAAGGTTTACAGTGGGAAAATTGTAACAGTTGGAAACAATGTCGTCTACAGCCGGGACACTCTTGTGTATGTTTGCTGGTGCTGAGGACAAGACAGAAGAGCTAACGTCAACAGGAACCGTTAAATGAGCATCCAAATGCTTGGTGGCGCTGTTCACGAGAGCTTCATGAAAATAGCTGAAAAGTTAAAATAACATTTTACTCTCACATATAAATGTCTATGTAGATTTATTTTACTCTAAGATGTTGTCTAAAATTGTATATATACTTTCCACATTAACATAAATAATACACACACACACATATGTACTTTTTACACCCCCTCCAGTGGCTCAGTGGTAAGTCCGTAGGCTTATAATGTTAAAAACCGGGTTTCGATACAACAAACAAACTTTTTCAGGGTGTCACAAACACATGCACATATATATATATATATATTTAATGCTCTGATATATTAGTTAAAGTGCATCACACAGGTTGGATAAGGTATACAAAAAACAACCAAAAACACTTCGGCATTTATTTGGGGAAATCACAAACTTCATTATAAATACTATTACAGAGGTTTGGATACATTATAGTAAAAACACGTTTGGAGCCTTACCACATCGTTATAGCTTATGTCACCAATTCCAATCACTCTCTATCTGATGACTGTGCAATTTGACAATATATTTGGAGCATTTTCATTACAAAAGGCCCCATCGTAAGTCTGTCATGCTCAAAGCATACCACTCCACCTTGCAGACCCCCCATAAGTTATCTAGTGTACTAGGACTACGATTTTCCAGCTCTAGTTTCAACAGTCGGGTCACACTGAAATCCATAGTCCGGCAACTTGAGTGGTATGCCTTTCCTAGCATGAATACCCGTTTTATTCGTCAGCTGATTGGGGTATGTGATGATTGATGAGATATGTTGTGGATGTAATTTATGTTGCATTGGTTATGTTGAGTACTGTTGATTGGGCCACGTTGAGGGCTTTTGCTACTGATCTTTGTATTTATGGATTTTTAACTGTTACAAGACGCCACACTTTGTGTACCATGGTTTGGAATATGACTTGTTGCTGGTCTCTTTCTGGATGATCCTGGTGCCCCCGGTTGATCCACATTCTTTAGTTTTGAATATCATTACGTACAAAGTATATCTCCGTCTTTGAAAATTTAAATCTCCGATCTGAACACATCTTCATGATATCTGAGTGTACAACTATTTTGCGTCGGAAACGACTGTTACTTACTATTCCCGAAAGCAATCCATTAGTTTGTGTTGCATCATACTACCTACGTAACGCCAAGGCCAAAATGTAGTTCTGATAGAAGCCATTTCACCACAACTTTATACCATCTGTGGTTGTCACATGACTTGCTAATTTGC
>NW_013667755.1:173207-178236 GCF_000517525.1 Limulus polyphemus
CCAACGAATAGTGGGATTTACCGACACCTTTTTAACGCCCCCGCGGCTGAAAGGACTAGCATGTTTTGTGGGATTCGAACCCGCGACCCGCAGACTGCGAGTCGAGCGCCCTAGCCACCTGTCCATGCCGGGCCATTTTTAAATGCACGTTTCAAACCCAGTTTGTATGCTTGTATCAGATTTTCCACACTTATAAGGTATCCTGTCTACCTACAAATAGGGGACCTCATTTTGGACTGATAGGAGAAGGAGGGGGGGGGCAACTTATCAATAGCACCACCACCACCATTTCTTAGGCTACTCTTGTCTGAGCGAATTAGTTGGATTTGACTGTCACTCTTAAAGCGCACTCACGGTCCAAAAGTGCGAAGTGCGTTTTTGCGGTCACGCTAGCTCTAAGGCCACGCCCGACTAATTTTAATTATGAAATTGCTGCAACGTCTCTATAGTGTTATGAAACAGCCCTGTTTATTATTTGTTGCCCTGACTGATTTATTTGTCTACGAAGATTTATGAAGCTTGTCAAGAGGAACAAACGACGTATGTTGTTTCCTGGAGTTTATGGCTAGATTTAGTACCAGTTACTGAAGTTGTGAATTAGACTCACGCTTTTCAATGTTCTCTATAAAAAAGAAATGTAGTCACTCTATTACTTAATAAAGATTGGTTAACCTAGTTCAACGAGATTTTCTTTTTTCAATGTGACACAACAAATTTATGGGCAGTAGCTGTGGTTTACTCTATATATATACAATTGTATTTAGTAAAGTATTAAATGATTCATTAAATTTTTGTTTTATTTCTTGGGATTTCCCCCCTGGTCTAATGAGATTGTTTGGTGGTCTTAACAAATAAAACCCTCTAAGGAGAGGCTTAACTGTATTTAGTTTAAATTATCTTATGCACCACACGTTTGGATCCTAGGTTTAAAAACTTTCTTCTTCGTAAATATTAATTTTTATGTATCCCACCCCATAAGGAGGGAGACACGTATTTCCTGTGTTGTTTCTCCTTCTTTTAAAAAAGTACAGTTGTGCTTACTCTTTTATTTCTGGGCCGCTCGTCTTGGAAGGAATATACTTTCGTCCACTCTTCCAGACACCATTTTGTTCCAGATTTACTCATATTTTGGGCCGATCGTCTTGGAAGGAATATACTTTCGTCCACTCTCCCAGACACCATTTTGTTCCAGATTTACTCATATTTTGGGCCGATCGTCTTGGAAGGAATATACTTTCGTCCACTCTTCCAGACACCATTTTGTTCCAGATTTACTCATATTTTGGGCTGTAGTTCCCTTATACTTCTATCAATCCAAATGAGAATTGGCAGAAAGACATTTTACGATAATTCACACTATTTGAAAATATCAGATATGCGCTTTTATTGCGATTTTACAGAGGGTATAGATCGAAAAAATGTGCAAATTTAAGGCTTTAGGCCTGTCGGTCCTTCAGATTTCGACAAATTTAGACGAAACTTTGAACTAAGATAGCCTACAAAAGCCCGCACAAACTTAAACACACAAATGTGGTATTCGTGCCTTTCTTGCTGTTTTACAGGAGATAAAGGCCACAATATTTTGCAGAATAAGGAGTTTTGGCCTACTATACTTTGCAACAGCACCTAAAAACTAAGGAAGAGAGATTTATACTTTTTTCTTGATTTTAAAGGAGTTAAAGTTAACATAAATTCGCAGTGTTTGAACGCAGAGACATTGTTTGCGTATGTAAAAATTACAAGGGGTTGTTATTATTAATAATATTTTTATTCGCACAGTGTATGAAATTGCATTTACCGTGTCGCAGAAAAGGTCTTATTTGCACTAAAATTACCTGTAAATATTTTTTTTTTTCATTATAAGTAAATCTATTCACGCAGATACCGATTGTCCTATATATATTATACGGTTCCGGTTTAGTGTACTCTGATATATCCTTCTCACAAAGAAGTCTAAAGTTAATATGCGTTAAGTATATTTGTTGCAGTTTATGCCCCCTTCCTCTGTCTTGAATATTATTCTTTCTTGAAATCTACTGTATTCTAGGGATCTTATCGATTAAATTGGATGGGAGTGGGGGGGGGGGACATAATGTATCCGATTTAGTTTGAGTTAATTTTGCAAGAGTTCTGCAGTGGATACTAAGCTTAACACAACGATTTGCTTTTTATATCCACATAAAAAAAAGTTCATAAATCTACTTAAAAGTAACAGGGTCTCTTGGTTTTGGCCTGGGGCCTCCTGATTTTATTGGTACACTGCTAAGAGTCAACCAGGATCGAGCGCAGAAGAAAAACAATCGACTTCAAAGATGGCGGAATTGGCCACTAACAATACATAATATTGTAATTAACGACAAATGTTCCCGCATATCTCCAAATTGTAGCTACTTTTTCACACTTTCTGCACGACTTCCCCAGAAAAGTTTTATAGAGTGAGATGAATTTGAACAGGTCAGATTATATAATGTTGGCTTCAGTGAACAATAACTGTAGTTTTAGGCTTAAGCCCTTTTTTTTGGGGGGGGGGAGGATTAACTAAAAATATTTTATTTTCATAAAAAGCAACCTACGTAAATATAAATGTAGATTCCATTCAAAAGATTTTTGATTTGATAAGCAAAGTAATCACTCATGTTTAATGTCATGTAAATAAAATATGGTTATAAGTAAGCGTTAGCTTTGAAGTTTCCGTTCACTTTTTTTTTTTTCGCAATTATCTTTTATATTGTCAATTGAGAAACACTTTTAATTCAGTATTCTAAAAAATCAATTTCCATTCCTTAAGTGTCTCGGACTCTTGTGTGCCAACTTCTATTGAAGACATAAATAAAATAGACGACGGTGGCGCCCCTATAGCAAAGCAACGAAGCCTATCTCTACTTGCTCAAAATCCGACATTTTATTTTATTTTAAGATTTATTTCTTTTTTGCAGCCCCTCATTAGCACAGCGGTATGTCTGCGGAGTTACAACGCTAGAAGCCGGGTTTCGATACCCGTGGTGTGCAGAGCACAGACAGCTAATTGTGCAGCTTTGTGCTTAATTACAAACAAACAAACAATTTTTTTTTGCTTTTACCTCCGGTTCTTCCTCAATATTTTTCCTTGCTATTCTATAAGAATAAGTTGCAAGTCACAGATGAATGCTAATGAATTACTAACACCACTCAGAAAAGGTACTATTGATATTTAACCTATAAGAAAGGATAGTGATGGTATTTAACCTATAAGAAAGGATAGTGATGGTATTTAACCTATAAGAAAGGATAGTGATGGTATTTAACCTATAAGAAAGGATACCATTGATATTTCACCAGAATGAATGGATACTATGGATATTTCATAAGAATAATGGATAAGATTTTATATATATCACAATCAAAAGTACCCGTCCCCAGTGACGGGAAAAAATTAAGTTAATCTATCAATTTAAAATACTTCATGGACTTGAAAAGGGTTAATTGTGTTACACTCTTGGTTTCACTCAGAGCTACTTATACCACCCATCGAGAAAGGTAATTGTTGAGCATTTCAGTCATGCTAAGAGCCAACAATAACATACGGTAAATGTACATTTTTATTCTTTAAGCTACGTCACATTTTGAAATATGAATGATAGTGTGACTAACTCCGTACAACTTAGTGTAGAATATCCTGCTTGCAAAATAAAATTTGGCATCAACATCATTCATGCCTGTTCTTCCATCATTTCAAAAGTGAATGTTCTGCTTTGCCAGCGTGCGCAGCTTTTCATGCGCGGGAAGCGGGTGCCGTAAACAGGAGACAGACGAACGTTCGGCAGACACCACGGTTCGCAATAGACAGTGAGTTTCTTCCGATAGTGTATTAGTGGGGACTGGACAAACGAAGTGTTTCGTTGACGTAGGAAATGTTAGTAAAATGTAGTTATTATTAATTCTTCAGGAAAGTAATAGCAGTTAACACGATTTGTTTAACACACAATATAACACTACAAAAAGGTTATTTTCATACCAAGTTTTTGACAACTTTTCTCAATGGATGTACACCACCTTGGCACCATACTATGTTAACTATTTTTTACTTCATATTTACAACAAATAACTAACCTATTTAAATTAATTTGTCATTGTCATTCCTCTCCGAGATTTGAAGAGTATTAAGTTAAAAGTGATGCGTGAAATGACTTTAAGACTAAAATGTATTAGTCCTGGAAGATGACATTGGTTTGTTTTTAGAGCAAAGCCACATTGGGCTATCGGCTGTGTCTACCGAGAGAGGAATTGAATCCTAGATTTTAGCGTTGTAAGTCCGTAGAGTTACCGCTGTCCCCTCAAGAGACGGGAAGATGAATATTTCAATCAGTCTAATGAGTTACTTTTGCCCAAGAAGGAACAATGGAATACATGCTGAAAGAACTGGTTAGGTTTAACGAATTTTAACCCTAAACGGAACGTTTCTTTAAGAATACCCGACCTCGAGTTTAAATGTATCCCTCTGTTATGTCTCGTTTATGAACTAGCTGATTTAAAATTACTGATCACCGGTTTACGTGGAACTGATCATTGATCACTGCTATCATAATCCTTGTAATTCCTGTTGAAATTTTAAGATGACAGATTAACCTTCAGATTACCGACTTGTTTTGATGCCGTTCACCACCGATGCAGTCAACATAGTGTAATATATTGGGCAATTTCATGTTATACTTAACGAGTCTAAGGATCTGACAACAAAATTGGATGCAATTACTCATTTTCTATATAAAATTCATAGGAGATTTCATCATTAAGTAGTGGGATTATATGTGATATTGATGGTCTTTCAGCTTAATTTTGTGTGTGTGTGTGTGCGTAACTTCTAGGGTATTAGAGAGTCTGTAACAAAGAAAGTCATCGATCCAAATGCAGTTTGGTGTATAAACAGTTCGTTTTGTTTTGAATTTCGGGCTATCTACGTTAGTCGTCCCTAATTTAGCAGTGAAAGATTAGAGAGAAGGAAGCTGGTCGTCACCACCCACCGCCAACTCTTGAGCTACTCTTTTACCAG
>NW_013667755.1:178602-181512 GCF_000517525.1 Limulus polyphemus
AGAATATATATGATGGCCAGATGCACTATGGGGCACCAGGAACTTGATATTTCACTTATGTGAAAAACAACGCATAAATACACATAGAATATATATGATGGCCAGATGCACTATGGGGCACCAGGAACTTGATATTTCACTTATGTGAAAAACAACGCATAAATACACATAGAATATATAAGAGATGATGGCCAGATACACTACGGGGCACCAGGAACTTGATATTTCACTCATGTGAAAAACAACGGATAAATACACATAGAATATATATGATGGCCAGATGCACTATGAGGCACCAGGAATTTGATATTTCACTTATGTGAAAAACAACGCATAAATACACATAGAATATATAAGAGATGATGGCCAGATGTATTTTGTTTTCAATTAGTTTCACTCCTTCACTGGGAGCTCACCAGCCTGAACAGTAAAAACAATTCTAAGTACTACAAAAGAAACAAACACAACATTTTGAAACAAATAATACCTAAGGTTTTCAATACACAGAAATATAAATAAAAGTAAAATAAAGACAGCTTAGAATTTCAAGTAACTAACGAGAGCGAGTTAGGGCCTCTTTCATAACGCTGTGTAACGTTAATGTTAGGTTGTTAGTCGCAAAGCTATACAATGGCCTATCTGTGTTGTGTCCACCATGGGTATATGAAGCACGGGAATGTAGCGTTATATACCTACAGACTTACCGCTGCGTCCCCCAGTGGATAAAAACAAACGTAATTTGACAAAATATAACAAAAAAAACAAACAAACTTGTAAATGTTTTGGACCTAGGGAATAGAGGTTAAGAAACTCAATATAAATTCATCGACTGTAAAGTTTAACACTCAAACGCGCTCCGGTTTGATTAGTAGTGTAAGGATGAGATATTTATGACTGCTTATAATCCGTAAGCCTAATTTTCTATGGTCCATAAAAGTACTTGCATAATATGAGAAAAGTACCGCACATGATCTAGCACGTTTAAACATTTACTGAGCTCGGAAGTGTAAAAAAAAATATAAAAAATGTAACATCACTATGGTGTGTTTATCACGCAGTTGTGGTTGTATATCACAAGAAAATCGTGTATTTTATATTTATCACCATTGTTCAACTTACGGCCTTTTGGTCTTGAACAGTTTTGAAAACATTAGAACTTACACAACTGTGTGTAATGATACACCAGAAAGAATTTAGTCTCGCCTCAAGGATGGCGTTAAAGTGCTACCCCGTTATTACGTTATAAATTCGTTGTCAAGTTGGGTGTAACATTACCTAAACTTTCGTCTCCACTATGTCATGTAATTGGCCTTCACTGTAGGACCGTTAACAGAGGAAAAAAACTTCACGAATTTAACATGATCAATGGCTAGCGTAACGCAGGAAGCGAAAGACATAATTTTCTTCAATATATAATCTCTCTCAACGCCTTAAAAACTATCTAACCCGTTTTCATATAAGGAAAATTGTCAAACCTGTACACGCTTAGTCGATACCCCCCCAACAATAAGAACGTGTTTATTAAAACGAATAGTAAAACGGGCGGAAATTAATGGGTCAAAGTCATTCTTCAAAGAAAAGAATACAACTTATACGGAAGGTTGAGTACGTTTATTAAAAAAATTTTGAATATGCAAATCAGCAAGTCACATGACTACCACACCCGATATAAAGTTGCGGTGGAACGACATGTATCAGAACTACGCTTTCACGTTGTTTGGCGTTTTGTAGGGAGTGTGATGTCACCCAAAATTGATCGTCTTTGGGAAAGGGATGTAACAGTTTTTTCGAATGCAAAATATTTATATATTCAGATCATAAAGCTGTACTAAGATCAGGGATTTAGAATTTCCAAGACGAGGATATCCGTTATACTTAATGGCATTGGAAAACAAATCAACGTATCAACTTGGGATACCAGGACCATCCATAAAGATACCTGCAACAAGTCGTATCCCGGCCGTGGTAAATGAAGTGTGGCGTCCTGTAACAGATAAAAATCCATAAGCACGAAGGTTAGTGGCAAAAACCGTCCATATGTCCTAGAAAACAGCACGCAACATAATCAATGAGGTTCACCGTCTCTAAATAGGGTATGGGTTTATCAGTATAAGGCTGCTTGTAATATCTACCGTTCAACAGCTGGAGAATGGAACGGATATTCATGCTAATCCACAAGATGACATAACGGTCAATTCACCAGACACAGCTTCAATGGATTTCTGTGTGATCGTACTGTTAAACGGGCTTTGAGAAATTGTCGTCCTAGATTATGGAAAACATGCAAGGGTGAGTGGTGTGTTTTGGACATAGCAGCCTTACAACAGAGCCTTTTGCATTGGAAACTATGTTTCAGGGCTATCGTCAAGATGCACGATCATCAGATAGAGCATGACCGGACATAGTGACATGGAAATGTAACAACATGTTGAGGCTCATCAACCTTTACAGTTAAACAAGTGAGTCCTAATCTATTACTAAAACAAGATTTCACTGAGAGAGAAACGGTCCTTCAACCTAAACAATACAAGTTATTGTTAAGAGATGAGTCTTAGTCTATCGACAAAACATATTACCACCGAGATATCGCTGATCCTTCAATCGAAACAATGCAATTATAGTTAAGAAATGAGGTTGATCTGTGAGAAAGGATGTTCTCATCGAAAAAACAATGGCCCTTTAACCGAAACAATACAAGAATAGTTAAGAAATGAGTCCTGATTTGTCGATAAAACATGATTTAATCGAGATAACAATAGCCCTTCGACCGAAACAATGCAATAATGGTTAAGAAGTGAGTCCTAGTTTGTCGATAAACATGATTTTACTGAGATAACAATAGCCCTTCGACCGAAACAATGCAATAATAGTTAAGAAGTGAGTCCTAGTTTGTCGATAAACATGATTTTA
>NW_013667755.1:181533-190326 GCF_000517525.1 Limulus polyphemus
GATAAACATGATTTTACTGAGATAACAATAGCACTTCGACCGAAACAATGCAATAATAGTTAAGAAGTGAGTCCTAGTTTGTCGATAAACATGATTTTACTGAGATAACAATAGCACTTCGACCGAAACAATGCAATAATGGTTAAGAAGTGAGTCCTAGTTTGTCGATAAACATGATTTTACTGAGATAACAATAGCCCTTCGACCGAAACAATGCAATAATAGTTAAGAAGTGAGTCCTGATTTGTCGATAAAACATGATTTAATCGAGATAACAATAGCCCTTCGACCGAAACAAAGCAATAATGGTTAAGAAGTGAGTCCTAATTTGTCGAAAAACATGATTTTACTGAGATAACAATGGCCCTTCAACCAAATCATTGGTACAGACTCCCAAAAGTGTTAGTTACAGAATGAGGAAGTCGGGTTACAGAGAAGAGTAACGTTTGGAAGAGCCCAGAAGAAGGAGAGGAAATCCAATACTTAGTTTATCAGTTCTATATTTCCAAGTTAATTACTGTTTTGAACCGGACGGAAAACAATAGAATAGTTATTCTGAGTAAATTTACATTTATAAATACAAAGCGCTAACTTATCTTCTCAAACACATTAGCTCGGTGCTTCACAACCATTTCCAATATCATCCACCCCTGTTTCGCAACAGCTCACTCACTCACCCCAGTTAGAAAAAAAAGACAAAAAAAGTATTAAATTAAAATGCAAAATTTTTATTATCATGACTTAAATATACATCAAACTACAACTAGAATAAATAATATCAAATGTTTTTTTTTGCTCTTGAATTAGTTGTATAATTGATAATATTCATTCACCCTGTCATTTACCCCATCATTCTCATTCACCCTGATTCTGATCTCATTAATCCGTGGGCGAATAATTCACCCAGTTGAGAAGCACTGCTTTAGAACACCAAAGAAATTAAGAACATTTATATCTATAGTAGTATGTGTGTCAAAAAAAAAAGACAAAAAACTGAAAACAACACCAACAACCAGGAGCAGGAAAACCGGCTATACGATTTCATGTTCTATTTTAACAAAACATTCACATTAGCGCCTTCTAGTGTAAAAGAGGAAAAAAAAAAGGAGTCAAATTATTTGAAAGAAAAATGTAACAATTCAAACGGATAAGCGAAGTGAAAGAAATATTTACAACAACTAAAAAACTGAATAGTATTTCTCCTCTTAAATTACAATAAAGTACAAAAATAAAACATTATCGCAATCTGCGCGAAGATGGACAAGACTATTGAGTGTGGTACATTGATCAAATTTCGACGTCTTTCTGTTGACTTATCTTTGTTACAGTTAAAGTTTTGGATACAATACAATTTTTATTTTAGTACTAGTACCTCGTAGGATACTATTCTCCTGTTTAACTTGATGACGACGATTTTGTCTGTTTATGTCAAGTATAAGGCTACACGATGGACTGTCTGCTCTCTACCCACCGCGAGTATCGAAGTTCGATTTTTTTTTAGCGTTATCAGTCTTATCGCTGAGCCCACGGGTGGCCCTGATTATGAAATTTGGTGTTTTCAACCTGAACGACACAACCTTATGCGACACAAAGGCTCAACAGTCAGGTCAGAGAGCCTGGACAGTACAGTCCTTATTTAGATTTGTTGACAGATGGAGGGCAAACGGTCAGTCAGTAGCAATCGCGGCCCACGCAGCAATTCCCAATCAAACAGTTCACAATCGTAACGTCCCACAGCCGGAAATCTGGATCGTGACTCATACTTTAGTCCTGTCGATTCACAGACCGATACGCCCACTGGGCTTGATTCAAACAAAAAAGGAAGCACTCATACTAACCAAGCTACAAGGGGTAACCTATAAGTTACAGCGAGTAAGAGACAGTGAATTTCACAAGCTACTAGGACATTACACTCCTGCCTTTTATTAAATAAGTAATCTCTACAAATATAAAAGAAAAAACATATAAATATCACGTTATTGGTTATGGCGTGAGAGGGCAACTTAGCCAATCTGTTTCTTATGTCCTTCTCTTACTTATATAGCTAAGCTATATTGATCAACAAGGAAAACTTATTTCAAGTTTTGTTTGAAGATTCGTAACAAAAGTATTTGAATTCTACACTTTCATTGGATTTTTTTTTCACAGTCAGATACGAAATAAGAGTGTGAAAGTAAAAAAAACTGACATTTCGCTCCTGTAAAAAAAAAAGTTCTACCACCAAAATGTAATTCAGCGATTGGTCAGCATTTACTAATGAACCCGACTCGTGCTGACAACTACACGGATAGAATGTTTGAAATTATTGCAAATGGTCGGTCGACCTTTCATCTCTATATTTTGGAAGTCACCTTTATTAAAACACATAAACCTGTCCTTTGCCGCTAAAAAGAATTCCTATACAATCTGCATATCCTTCAGTAGGTCTGTGACATTTCCTGATCGGCTAAAGGATCTGACGTTGATCTGATTCATTCTATAATCTGTACTATTTCCTATAGATCATTTTCCAGACGATTCTGCTATGACTAGTGTCTGGCGAAAAGCTTCAGCAGATATTTCTTTTGCAATATCTCAACCAACAATTGGTCCAGTTATCAACGCTATTTTCAAGTTTTGAACAACTCGACTTTCAAGATCTACGTATCAACATGAGCTGATGTTTCCGTTTATCAACGTTATATTTTAAAATCTGTGCAAGAACTCAGCTAACAGATGTTTCCGTATATCAAAGATATCTTCAAGATTTATAAAACGAAAGAAAAACGATGATGATATTGAAATATTATCATCAAAATCATATATCTTATTCCAAATATACTGAGAGTCAATGTACTTGATAAGGCCAATGGTCCAGGTCCTATGCTACCCTTGAGACTAATTTATTCGTTGTCTATCATTCTCAGTTTATTGGTCATGGTTGCGCACAACTTCTCGAAATCGCCATTTACAAAGTAACAAGCTTCAGCTAAGGACAGCGAGGTCAATCTTAGACAACACATCTTGACAACTTTCCTCAGACCTTTCACTGTACGTAGACATAAATTTCCAAGATCACTTTTAATAAGACCAAAGGCACGAAAGTCCATGGGAGCGCCAATGACGAGACTTGACATCTATGAGGTCGAATCGAATGGGATTGCTGTGCTTCGAATTTTTTCAAACACCTTTCTCATGAAAACAATTACCAATTTCGAAGTGGCCTGAAAGTTTGAACTCTTGGTCAACTCAACTTTAAATTATCGTTTATTACCTTGTTAACAGTATCGAGAGATACACTCAGCTTTAGCGTAATGAGTTTTTGAGTCGGAGGGTTCTCTTTCGTAACAATAGCTTTTATTTTGTAGATAAGAGTTGTACTTAGGATTGGCATAGGACATTTTTTTTTCTGAGCCTTGCTGTTCCCAAGGTTTATCGTGCGAGTTTATCCACTTCCATGGAGAACAATGAAGGATCCATTCTTCGACATGTTATGTATTTTGGCTTTGCATCTTTTAACAATCTCGCTATACGAATATAACTTTCTGAGTCTTGCTGTTCCAAACGACACTGTGATCTCTATAGCTAAACGAAGCAGTCTAAATTTGCCAACCAAAGAAGAGATTGAAAATCATTTAAAAATCTATCCAACTAGTATCACTTTACTTGTTTGTGTACTTTTCATTGTAGCATTTATTTGGTTTTGGATACTTCTTATAGCAATTTTACGAATAACCAACGATCCCTACTTTTCCCTATTTATCTTACAATCTAGGTACACAAGTAGCAGAACTTTAATTACTGATAGCTTCCAAGATCAACAACAACAACAAGTTTTGACTATTTGTTTAAAAGATACTGATATATCAAATGCATGGTTTTAAGAACATCTCACAAAAATACCGTATTTCGAGAAAAACAACTAATGATCTTCAAAACTTGTGTCACACCAATTTCATAAATAATAAAGAAGTTCCATTCAAGGTGAAAATTACAAGTGAGGTACAACTAACTATAACTAAGTGAAAAAGTTACAATTTTATTCTGTTCTCTTTCTAAAAGAGACTCAGGTAGCTGTAAAACGTCCTCGGGTGGGTCAGCGGTAAATTTACGCAATTACAAAGCTATAATCCAAGGTTAGGTTCTCTGTGGTTAACAGAGAGCAGATAGTCCATTGTATAGCTTTGTGCTAAAAACAACAACAACAACAACAGCTGTAAAGTACTTACGGTAAGGTTGTGATGAAAGTATATCAATAGTTGTTAAGGTTACTAGCCTATATTATCATCTAAGTCTTAATTATTTTTGTTAGTAATTAATAATTAGAATTAGGTGATCACATTAAGAGTCCCCCTGAGAGGCGAAACCCCCCTGAAACTACAAACTTGCAAGCATATTGAATATTGAGAATTTGGAAATAACAGCACTTTAAGAGATGCTTTATGCAATTCTGGATGTTATTTTTTTTAGAAAGACAAATCAAAACTATTTATTTATAAAGACAAGGCTTAAGATGTAGCTTTGCAAGTATCTGCTGTAGATCGATAACGCTTAATTCTCTGATAACTCGGATGCTTTGTTTGGAAATATTGACCCATATAAAAAGGTATTTACAGTTTTGAATTAACTGCTAACAGTTTTTAAGTTTAAAGCAGTACATAGAAGATGCTATTCTAAACTTTGTTTTACTAGTTAGGTCCGCTTTGAATTGGAGGATCGGCAGGATAAATAACGAAGTAATTCTGAACTTCATTAAATTAACTGATTTGGGGCAAATAAATAAACAGACTTGAAATGATGTGTTATATATATCAAAAACTAGTGAACTGTTCAACTGGCTTTCTGGTTTCAAAACGCCTTGTCGTCAACTAATTCATTTGAGATCCCATTTAGTTCAATATAACGTTTCTTACTTAAAGGGAAACGGGTTTACCTATAGCGACTAGCGCTATGCTCGTGACTGGTCATTCTCATTGAACATAGAGTTAGACTTTTCAAACCATAAGAGATAAAGTATTCTAACGTTTACTGAACAGTGTAATCACAAAGTTTCCTTAATGCTAACTCACTTCTGCACAAAGAAAGAAAGTTTAATTTCCGAAATCGCTCGGGTTATGGGGTTTATATCGGGTACTCTTAGATAACGTCAAAATGGTCGTTGTCGGTTTCTTTAGAACAACCTAGTCTGTAATATAAATTCTAGCCACTCAGAGCATATACACACTAGTGGATTTAGGGAATATTTGTAAACTGTGTACATAAAACTGTAACTCTTTTATCAAACTGTAGCTGTTGAAAGTAGCTAACTATTTCCTCTGTTACGTACTTAACAAACTACGATAAAATATTTGATTAAATGCCTAAACTTTCATAACAGATATAACACATCCATCCAAAAAAAGACTGCTTTCATTAGATATGTATGTATGAAATCAAAGTGGGCAATCATGAAGGAGTGTTATATACTGGCAAACCATATTTGTTTTTTACTTTGCTCGTATTTTAACGTGGAAATTTTTAAAAAAATTCGTTTATTCAGAATCATGACACCTTATCCAGTAAACTGTCAAGTTGACTTCGTTCTAGATGCTTTTGTCCCTTTTTTTGTTCTCCGCGCGGAGAAGTTTATTGCCGTAACACTGCACAGTGTATCAGAATATAGATGGCAGAAGTGCCCTTCACTAGTAGAGCAGATGATATTTCGATGTCACGGTCTCCTTTTTGTATCATTAAAGCTCACAACAAATCCGAATTACAAATATATAGCACACTTAGGAATATTTTTTGTTTACGTTTGTTCTTTAAGAATTTTGTGCAAGGGCTTTTTGAATATAACCGTCCCTAATTTTGAGCTGATATACAAAAGGGAAGCCAGTCAGTTCGTGGCACCCATCGCTAGCTGTTGAAGTATTTTTTTGCCTGACCGAATAGTGGGATTTGACTTTCATTCGAGTAGCGAACCAAAGACCTCTCGGATTCAAAATATAGGGGTACGCTAGGATACTGTCGGAATGGAAAACAATAATCTATTATAACGCTTACTGATCCACAGATATCAAAACCAAGTAGGATCTCATTAACTTGGTGAAGTAGTCTTTAAGAAGAGAATAAGGATATCTGCAATCAACTTTGAATTATCCTTATCTAAAATGTCCCCCCAGTGCCACAGCGGTATGTATGCGGAGTTACAACGCTAGAAACCGGGTTTCGATACCCGTGGTGGGCAGATCACAGATATCCCATTGTGCTTAATTCCAAACAATAACAACCTTATTTAAAATATAACACTGTTTGACCTCCTGTTTTGTTGTGAAACTTACTTTTAGGGTTACTCAGTCCTAGAACAAGGGACGTCACTTAATCGTTTGGAATGTAAATATGATGATTCCTTTTCAACTTTAATCGCAATAACAGAGTTGTTTTTTACATTCTGCTGTTTGTTAAAAATGAAAGAATAACAATGACAATAACTAAATGACGTTTAGCTCTTATTGTTTGTTTCAAATGTTCGCACAAATGAATATCTGCACCAGCCGTCCCTAATTTTGAATTGAATCTGCACCAGCCGTCCCTAATTTTGAATTGAAAGACTAGGGGGAAAGCTGGTTGTATTATTTATTTATTGTTTATTTATAATTAATGACAAAGCTACACAATGGGCTATCTGTGCTCTGCCCACCACGGGTATCGAAACCCGGAGTCTAGCGTTGTAAGTCCGTAGACGTATCGCTCTGCCACTGAGGGGGGGGGGGCAGCTGCTTGTAAACACCAAAATAATGGAATAGTGGGATTTAACCGTGACTCTTGGCCAAAAAGTCCGTATGGCCATGTTGTACAAACAGACATTACCTATGGACCCTCTGAATCACAATCCGGCACACTATACTAGTAGGCCACGCCTGGCCTTAGCTCTAAATCATCGAAATTTTTCTATTAATTACCCGACGTTTCAATTTTAAACCTTTATCAAGGATTACTGCTATTAGTCAGGTATAACTTCCGAATAGAATAACTTTTGTTTTTGTCAGGAGTTAAAGATGATTGTTTCCAAAGTAAAAAAGAAAAAAGAAAATACTGCAGAGAAAGGGGGATATAATAATGGGTCATATACTTACCTGGCAGTCAAAATAGTTCCCGTGCTTCTTTCCATGCAATAACGAAGGTCCTGAGAACCAAATCCTGTCATTAATGTGTATTACTTGTACCGTACCAATTGTGGCACACAACCCTTCTCGTCCCGAAACAGGCTTGAAAATGTGGGATTACAGTCATCAAGGTTGAAGGTCACATGCAAGGATATTGACGCTTGTTATCACTTCCAATACCAAAAAAAAAAAACCGAGAGTTTTTGTTTGTTTATCTACTTTCGGTATCTACCTTTACACGTATCACTACCGAAGTAGACAATAATAATAATAATAATTATGACAAACTTGGTTTTGGGGCTCTGAAATCACTAAAAAAAAGTAAACTTTGAGGATTACTATATAGTGGACTCATTCCTTACGACGGTGGGTAGCTGATGTATACAACATATATTAGTTTTATAAACACAGCAAGATGGCAGTGGCTTCAATCAAACGTTGTGTATTGAAACGAAAGGTATATCGCAGAACGCGTTACATAGAGCAGCAGAAAACCTATTACGTATTGAGTGGCTTCAATCAAACGTTGTGTATTGAAACGAAAGGTATATCGCAGAACGCGTTACATAGAGCAGCAGAAAACCTATTACGTATTGAGTGTGAGCGGTAATAACAATAACGAGGTCACCTCTAAAGGTGTTCAACCATGAACTGTTATGTTATCACTAGGATATCTATATATAGAATAACTGTGTCGCTTTTATTATCTTTACAGATAACGTCAACATCGTCGGTGTTTACTGTCGTTCAACAATGAAATGGCCGAAAACATTCACACATACAAGCGTGAATGTATTATCTTGTGATGAAACAATACGCATACATACCCCCCCCCCCCTTAAGTGTTATACGCACCAGCATAACATGTTTTTTCTCATTTTAAACTTTTTAAAAATAAGTTAGTTAAGCCTGTATCATTAATAGTTAGTTGATTTTATTCACACATCTTCGTGGGTAAGCTTGTTCATACAATGATTATTGGTATAGACAGAGCAACCAGCTTTGAGCTATTTCCACTCCATACAGACTTTGATAAACGCAAGAGCACAGTTCATACTAATTATTACGTCACAGTTAGTACCAGGTTTTTTACATTTATAAGAACAACCAGTTCAGAGTAATTGATAAATAGGTTTTGATAAATATAATCAACAGTATTACAAGAAACATACAACTCATTACTACACAGTTCACGCTCTTGCATGAAAACAAACAAATGAAGATCCCCAACAAATACAGTGATATTAAAGATAGCTTTTATATACGGAAACATCTGTTAGCTGAGTTCTGGCACAGATTTTAAAATATAAATGGAAACACTGGCACATGTAGATACGTAGATCTTTAAAGTCGAGTTGTTCAAAACTTGAAAAATAGCGTTGATAACTGGACCAATTGTTGGTTGAGATGTTGTAAAGGAAATATCTGCTGAAGCTTTTCGCCAGACACTAGTCATGGCAGAACCGTCTGGAAAATGATCTATAGGAATTAGTACAGCTTATAAAATGAGTCAGATCAACGTAGGCCGGAAAGGCAATCAATGATTGGCATGTCCTTAAGCCAATCAGGAAATGTCACAGACCTATTGCTATGATTAGTGTCTGGCGAAAAGCTTCAGCAGATATTTCCTTTGCAACATTTCAACCAACAATTGGTCCAGCTATCAACG
>NW_013667755.1:191136-196100 GCF_000517525.1 Limulus polyphemus
AAGAACTCAGCTAACAGATGTTTCCGTATATAAAAGCCATCTTCAAGTTTTGTTTACCAAAAAAACGTTTCAAATTATATTAAAGTGCTATTAAACGCGTCCCCCCCCCCAACAACTGTGGTATTTTAATTACAATGATATATTAACAACGACGAGTTTAGGTTTCTGCAATGAATGAACAATCTCTAAAGAGGCTAACCTGGTGGGATAAGAAGGCACACACGGTCACGTGACTCCCTCCTCGTTCTCTCACTGCTGCTTTATGTGGTTCACATAGTAGAAAATTACAGCAATGTTTTTAAAGGTCAGAATGAAAAGATTTGTTTTACTGCTGTTGTTTGTAGTTAAATCGACTATCTGTGCCCACCACGGGTATCGAAACCCGATTTTTAGTGACATAAGTCCAGAGACTTGCTATTGAGCCAGTGGTGAAGAGGAGCTGATTAGTAGGTGTGAATAGAAAAACTAATATAACTACATGAAGAAAGACCTACATTATTTTGTTAACATATCATCGCTAGTTCTATCCGCCTTCTCCCTTTTGTTTTAGTTTTATAATTTCCTGCAAAACGAGATATAGGCAAATAACTTTTCCTTTTCCTAAAAACAAAAAATGTCAAACTTAGAATATTTTAATACTCTCTATTGTTAGTGTCTTTATAATTTGGTGAAAAACTGCTAAACATAAAAAACATGCACCTAGGACGGTGAACGAATACTCTTGCTAAATTTACTTCAAATACTAAAGTCTAAATAATAACAAAAAACTTTATTTCAGCTAACGTTTCGCTATTGCGACTTCATCGGGGCTAATAGTACAAGAACTTATGTAATATTTGCTTGTTTCGGGTCTTCGCGAAACGCTACAAAAGAGCTATCTGCGCCAAACGTCCTTGATAGATTAGAGAGAAGGCAGGTAGTTCACGACATCATCCGTCGATCGCCAACTGTTGAGCTACTCTAATCGAATAGTGGGGTTTGACCGTCACTCTTATAACGCACTGACTGCCTCAAAGTGCAGAGCGCGATTTTATTTTTCAGAAACTGGAAGCAAACCATGGATCCGTGGATCCACAGTCCAGTAATGCTAGTCATTAGGTTTCTCATGTAAAGCAATGACCCCTTCACCCTCCTGAACAGACCCTCTAAATTAGAATTAAGATACAAAAGTCTAGTCCAGTAGCATAGCTACTTTCTTTATCACGAGAAAAGATGTTCAACGGACTTGCATTTGTCAGATATCACACATGAAAAATTTTATAAAGTAATTGTTTCAGATATCACACATGAAAGATGTTATTAAGTAATCGCTTCAGATATCACACATGAAAGATGTTATTAAGTAATTGTTTCAGATATCACACATGAAAGATGTTATTAAGTAATCGCTTCAGATGTCACACATGAAAAATGTTATCAAGTAACTGTTTCAGATACCACACATGAAAAATGTTCTTAAGTAATTGTTTCAGATATCACACATGAAAATGTTCTTAAGTAATTGTTTCAGAATCACATATGAAAATTTTTATTAAGTAATTGTTTCAGATATCACACATGAAAAATGTTATTAAGTAATTGTTTCAGACATCACGCATGAAAAATGTTATTAAGTAATTGTTTCAGATATCACACATGAAAGATGTTATTAAGTAATTGTTTCAGATATCACACATGAAAAATGTTATTAAGTAACTTTTTCAGATACCACACATGAAAAATGTCATTAAGTAACTAATGTCAGTATACAGTACACTTTTAAGTATATATATTTATAAAAATATTAGAGGCTCCCAAACCATCGAGTTTTTTGTTTAACCATAAACATTTTTTGTTTAATCTGAATCAGCCGGTAAACATTGTTCTTAGACCCACTGCAAGACACACATTTTAATAACAGGTTTCTTTGTGGTAAAAGCCTACCGCAATTTGAAGTTAAAAAAAGTTACCTGTCATTAATCAGATAATTTTACTGCCAAAAGAGAACCGCCGGTAGGGGAATTTTTTTTTTTATTAGTCCCGAATGACGAATTTTACAACCAGTTAGAGGTTATAACCAAGGTTATTTGATTATCGCGATAATTAAGTTATTTGTTCTGTAGTAAACGTGTTGTATTTACTTACATACGCACGGTAGAACAAAATCGACGTCGTATTAATTATCTCGTGCAGAATTCATGCAAAAATTAAAAACGGCATTGAAAATTGGGGCATTTACGCTTTTCGTATTTCATTTATTATTTCAATAGTGAATATTACCGAAATTCATTTTCACCGTATTTAATTAAACACACAAAATTCAGAAAAATACGAACAACGTAAACATGGAATGGCAATTAAACCTTATAGAATTGTAAAGATCTAAAATGTGAACGTTTGACGAGTTTAAAGTGGAATGACTTTAGCATTTCGGCTACTCTAATAGAATTACATATTTTGGCAACCACCTACTTAGATTATTTATTATTTCAGGGGCGTAGCACAGAATGTTTGGACCCCCCCCCCTCTCACTGCGAATTTTTCCCATCGGGCCTCCTTCATACCCGATTTATTAAAGCTTGGTGGGCCACGCTTTAGCGTGCTCTCCCAACCCACACCCGGGGTCTGCGGGGGTGAACGTTTGACGAGTTTAAAGTGGAATGACTTTAGCATTTCGGCTACTCTAATAGAATTACATATTTTGGCAACCACCTACTTAGATTATTTATTATTTCAGGGGCGTAGCACAGAATGTTTAGACCCCCCCCCCCTGCGAATTTTCCCATCGGACTTCCTTCATACCCGATTTATTAAAGCACGGTGGACCACTCTTTAGCGTGCCCTCCCAACCCACACCCCGGGGGCTGCGGGGATAGTAGCTACGCCCCTTGAAAATTTCCATTACCTAACACTGATTCCTATATAAAAAATAACCATGTTATAATATTTTTTTACTAGTTTATTCTACTCAGAAATCATGATAATTCTTTTCTAAAGAATCAAAAACAAGATTTTGCTTATCATTTGTTTTCGGGAAGGTAATTAGATTGAAAATGCTACCACTCCAGATTTTGTAGAAAAAAAACAACAAACGAAATTCTTAAGCGTGAACGCTTTGGTCACAAATATTTGTCCAACAGTGATTCAGCGGTAAGTTTAGGAACGTACAACGCTAAAGTCTCGGATTCAATTTCCCGTGGTGGACAGAGTGCAGATAGCCCATTCTGTAATTTTGCGCTAAAAAATAAACGCAAAATATTTCTTATCTAGGATTCACTATTAGGATAAGTTAAGTTTAATAGGAATGTGAAAGGCGCCTTATGCGCACGTGAGCTAAAAGGCCAGGTTAGAGACCATTCACTATTGGGATAAGTTAAGTTTAATAGGAATGTGAAAGGCGCCTTATGCGCACGTGAGCTAAAAGGCCAGGTTAGAGACCATTCACTATTGGAATAAGTTAAGTTTAATAGGAATGTGAAAGGCGCCTTATGCGCACGTGAGCTAAAAGGCCAGGTTAGAGACTATTCACTATTGGAATAAGTTAAGTTTAATGGGGATGTGAAAGGCGCCTTATGCGCACGTGAGCTAAAAGGCCAGGTTATAGAGCACTAAAATTCAATTACCGCCCGACTATTTTGTATTATCTATGCAGACCTTTTAAGCTAGTGGCCAGAGGGAAGATAGCCAACCAACAGTGTCCACAACCACTGAGCTTCATCCAGCTCTTGGAA
This sequence comes from Limulus polyphemus, assembly GCF_000517525.1. Lineage (NCBI taxonomy): Eukaryota > Metazoa > Arthropoda > Merostomata > Xiphosura > Limulidae > Limulus > Limulus polyphemus. The sequence goes on from NW_013667755.1 coordinate 194,847, forward strand.
CCGAATAACATGGCTTGACTATCACTTCTATAACGCGTCCTCAGTTGAAAGCTGGGTGCGTGTTCAGTAGTATCATGTTTCGAATCCCGGACTTCTCGATATGCATTCCCACATGCTAACAGGCCACGCCCGACCCAGTAATAGTAATGTATATTTTTGTTTTGTTCAATCTACCACGAAAATAACATTTAAGATATTCTTACCCTAGTATCATTTTACTTCGGTTCTTTTAAGAATTCTACAAAATTTATGTCATATACAAAGTACGTTACTATCAACACAACAGTTGTTTATAATCTCAAAGTTTAAGCTTGTGCTGTCGTTAGTTAAACAACTACTCAATCTTTGTTGAAAGCCTTTACTGTTTATCTCTATATATATTGTTCATTGTTTCCTACATAAACAGCAGAGCATAATGAGGAAAAACAGAAATCCCAAACTTCAAAGGAATAAATCGCTTTAGATTTGTTAGTTTGTTTGTAATTAAGCACAAAGCTACACAATGGGCTATCTGTGTTCTGCCCACCACTGGTATCGAAACCCGGATTCTAGCGTTGTAAGTCCGCAGACGTGCCGCTGTGCCACTGGGGGGCAGATTTATTAGTGACTTTAGGAAATTAAAAAGGAAATTATACCACAAGGACCATTCCATTTCAGCAAAACAAGAACAACACAAACTTCAGGTAGTGAGTAGAAATAGATGTGTCATTTGTCAGTTCCGATATCTAATGGTTAGCGTGTCTGATTATAGATCTAAGGATCCGGGATTCGCGTCCCCTTACCGCCCCCCCCAAAAAAAAACGAGATCAGCATTTTCGGACCGTGGATGCTTTATAAGCGTGATGATCCAATTTCATTTTTGATCAGAGAAGAGTTGGCGGTGGGTGCTGTGGATTAGTTGCCCTTCCCCTAGTCTATCACTGCTAAATTAGGGACGAATAGCGGAGATAGCCCCCGTGTAGTTTTGTGCGAAATTCCTAAACAAACCAATCCTTTATCCCTCTATATTCCAGTGTTATTTTTCTGAATATGAGCCAAATAACGTAACTGTTGCACCTATGTGTGTGGCGTATTGGCTTCGCATTTTGGACTCGTAGTCAGATGGTTGGGAGTTCGAGGCTGACCAACCAACATTGTCATTACGCGATATGTTGTGACACTTCACCTCAATTGCTAGTTTACCTAACTGTGTGATGAGTGCCAGCTGTTAAGCTGGGGATTATTCTGTGATGGTTTGTTTGTTTCGGAATTTCG
>NW_013667755.1:196281-203193 GCF_000517525.1 Limulus polyphemus
AGTCGAGCGCCTTATCCACTTGGCCATGCCGGGCTTTCTGTGATGGACTGGCATCCAGTTCAGAGGGAAAACGTTACTCTTCTCGCCCGTTATGTACCTTCTCGACAAGGGAGGATCTTAACCTCTAGTCTATCAAGTTCAAATTAGGGATCGCCATTCTCAGACGATCCTTTGCATAACTCAGCAAGAAAATACGAAAACAAAGAAAGAAACCTCTGAAAAGATAAAATGATATTTCATATAACAACAATCTGACGCTTTACTTTCGAAAGTAAAGACGACATTATTTTCAGATACTTCGTATATTGCTGAAACAATCCCTGGCTAAAGACAGTAAGAAGTTAATGGTTTTTTTTTTGTACTATTTATATGTATGTTTGTTTGTAATTAAGCGTAAAACTACACAATGAGCTATCTGTGCTCTGCCCACCACGGGTATCGAAACCCCGATTCATAACATCGTAAGTCCGCAGACATGCCGCTGTGCTACTGGTGTGTGTGTGGGGTGGGGGGGGGGATTATACGTCCGTCTGTCTCAACTCTACAAATATTTGATTAATCTTGACTGCAAAATATAACACTAGGGTTTTCGTATGCTCTACAACAATGTTGTGTATAACCAAATTTGCGAACAATGCCAAAAACTAAAAAACAAATTTAATAACAAGAACAACAGCGTTCATTCCACTCCACTACTCATCGGACAAAGAAAATAGTACATTAATATAGGTTACTGTAATGTGATTAGGAAGTACTTTCATGTTTACACCTGGTTATTTGATAGTAGTTCTGGAGCATGTCTTAGATCAAATATTTCTAGAGGGTTATCAAAACTTCCAAGTTACTTTCAAGTTACTTTTTTTTTCAAACGTAGCAACCCCTATAAACTCTGTGTAGTCATTGCATAAACTGATAACAGTGTGTCATTTTCTTTCCGGCGTGCCAGGTATATAGGGCGCTCGATTCGCAATCTGAGGGTCGTGGGTTCGAATCTCCATCCCATCAAATTTCAGTCGTTGGGACGTTATAATGAGACTGTCAATCCCACTATTCGTTGGTAAAAAAGTAGCCCAAGAGTTAGCGGTGGGTGGTGATGACCAGCTGCCTTCCCTTTAGTCTTTCACAGCTAAATTAGGGATGCCCTCCCTCTAGTCTTTCACTGCTAAATTAGGGGACGACTAGCGCAGATAGCCTAGTTGCTTTGCACCAAAAACAAACAACCGTTTTCTTTGCTTCAGAAAATACTACGTTCAATCATCATATTCATATTTTCTAAATAATACAGTCCCTTTTTATATCTTGCCCGAAACCCACAAGATTCGATAAAACGACACTCGCTCATAAACTATTTTTGTTTTTTCACTGGTGACAATCACAGCAAAATTTACAAGAACAATCAACGTTTAAGTACAGCGAGATACGTCGAAATGAGTTTAGGTTGACATATGCTAGTTATTTGCGTGATAATGCTATAGGAATGACTTATCCTATCTGTAGAATTAAATCTAAGGATAATCAATTCCTTTTTATTCACGCTTTTGTCTTTTCGGATATTACTTTGTCTTCGGGATGTATGTTTGAAGCCTTTGTTTGTTTTGAAGTTCGCGCAAAGCTACACGAGGACTATCTGCGCTAGCCGTCACTAATTTAGTAGTGTAAGACTAAAGGGAGGGCAGCTAGTCATCACCACCCACCGCCAACTCTTGTACTACTCTTTTACCAACGAATAGTGGGATTGACCGCCACATTATAACGCCCCCCACGGCTGAAAGGGCGAGCATGTTTGGTGTGACGGGGATTCGAACCCGCGACCCGCAGATTGCGAGTCGAGCTACCTAACCACCTGCCGGACTGGTGACTTGATGATCTGGATATTCTAAACTGTTTTAATATAACATACTTAACCCTCTGTAATACGTTCTGGTTTCTACATTTTAATCTTAACTTCTATAAATAATACTGCATAATAATTCATAACAACTGCGAGTCGAGCGCCCCCTAAACACCTGGCCATGCCGGGCCAAGTTAAATAGATAAATCACAATATCGGAAATCCCCATAACCCGAATTCATTCTGAATGTAGACCTTTCTTCTTCAGAATCGAATCTTTTCTGTAATATGTTTAATAGTTACCTAACCACCTGGCCATGCCGGGCCACTTGATATGTTTAATAGTTACCTAACCACCTGGCCATGCCAGGCCACTTGATATGTTTAATAGTTACCTAACCACCTGGCCATGCCGGGCCCTTAAACTTTGAAGCTCTATTTTCTTTATTTCTTAAATTTTTACAGAGGATTTATTGTACTTAATCATAATGTTTTGAATATTCCAATGTAGTGGCGTACCGCTGCAGGTGCCAACCCTTGCACCAATATATTTTGTTCACGGCGAAATAATAACCATTCGAAACTGCAGCGCTACCGCCGTAAATTTTTGAGTGGAGGTTAACTATATGGCAATAGTGTCCAAAGCAAGATATTCTTATGGTGAAATTGTTATACAATATAGAACCAAGGAACACAACATTTCCAATTTTCTCCATTGAAAAGAAAAAAAACTTAAACATATTTAAAACCAATGTGGACCCTTGCTCTTATCCGCAAAGTTAATGCTATAGTTACGAAAATGAACCTTCTGATCCAAAATGTGATTGTGATGAAGCTGGTCATACATTTTTATTTCTATTGTTAACAAGATACTTAACAATGATTTGAAATTGATAACGGCTCACAAGCCAAAATGTTCACAAACTTTCAAGCACATCTCGAAATAAACAGTGGCTTGTTGAGAATGGTGTGTGAAGAAACTTCAATCTTAACAATCCCACTCGACTACCTCTCTGATGCTGCCCTAGTGCTTAAACATGAACTGGTTAAAGTTTACTTACAATGCAAGGTCTGTGGAAAGTTTATCAAGTTGTGAGGCCTAAGATTTACCTCGATGTCCTTCGCAAAAGCTTGTTAAGAGAGAAATTGCGATGCCAGGCAATTGTGTATAATTATAGCCACCTGAGGAGCACGATGATCGGCGAATAAAGTAGCTCCAAGGACAGCACGAGACCCGGAACGTCGTTATTATCAAGTGCGGCTATATAAGTGATTTAACAACCATGAATTACCAGACCGTTCTTCACGTTATTCAATCTATTCACCCAAACTTGATGAAACTACATAGTTTCCGTTCGGCTGTCTGACCTTTACTGACCTATCACTTCAAAATTAGGGACAGCTAGAGCAGATAGCCATCGTGTAGCTTTGCGAGAAATTACACAAAGAAAAACAAAAACAATTCCCGTTCAAATAACCTTCTCTCAGTATTTAAAAATATGCATTAAATTAATTTTTTTTACCAGTAAAATTAACGACATAAGCAGAGACTTTATGTCTCGAAACTTTATACCATTTGATACTCAAGTATTTCGCGGGCAGTTGAAAATAACTTGTTATATAAATAGCTTTGTCGAAGCCAGTGCACAGTATACATTCATACATACTTCACACTCAGATAACCCCCGTGGTGGGCACAGCACAGATTGCTTATTGTGTAGCTTTGTACTTAATAACAAACAAACAAACATACTCTCATTGTCAGCCTCTTCTTGACAAACCGATTTAAAACAAATTAAAGATTTTACACACGCGCACAATTTTATTTTCTATCTGAAATATTGTAATTCTTTACCAAGTACATTCAAAATTTACACTAAGTCCTAAGCTAACTACCACTTTAATATTCACCATTAGGACTTACTAACCTCGTGTCACAATGATCCCCCCCCCCCCAGTGGCACAGCGGCACGTCTGCGGACTTATAACGCTAGAATCCTGGTTTCGATACCCGTGGTGGGCAGAGCACAGATAGCCCTTTGTGTAGCTTTGTGCTTAATTACAAACAAACAATCTTTCTTTGATGTATTGCGTTATGACGTTTTGTGCAAAATTTGTCCGTGATGGAGAAAAATGGATATCATTAATTTCGGATTCAGCGTACAGGAATTGATGTATAACAAAACAATAAAACCATCGCAGGCCTGTGTTAACAATAAAACCATCGCAGGCCTGTGTTAACAATAAAACCATCGCAGGCCTGTATTAACAATAAAACCATCGCAGGCCTGTGTTAACAATAAAACCATCGCAGGCCTGTGTTAACAATAAAACCATCGCAGGCCTGTGTTAACAATAAAACCATCGCAGGCCTGTGTTAACAATAAAACCATCATAGACCTGTGTTAACAATAAAACCATCACAGGCCTGTGTTAACAATAAAACCATCACAGGCCTGTGTTAACAATAAAACCATCACAGGTCTGTGTTAACAATAAAACCATCGCAGGCCTGTGTTAACAATAAAACCATCGCAGGCCTGTGTTAACAATAAAACCATCGCAGGCCTGTGTTAACAATAAAACCATCGCAGGCCTGTGTTAACAATAAAACCATCGCAGGCCTGTGTTATTATTAAGTTCCACTAACTTATTAGGTTAATTATTTGTCTTGTTTTTGTTTTCGTTTAATAGGAATAGGCGATTTTATAGATGTTGTAAAACTTATCACTTCATATATAAAACTAGAGTGAGTCTTACCAAACATTATTTTTACGACTGACGGTCTGGTTTAATGGTAGACAGACCACACACGGTTAGTCGTCCATAAAGGTAGTTTAATGAAGATAATTGGTCTTTTTCATCCACCGTCTCCCAGTGGGTCAGCGGTAAGTTTACGGACTTACAACACCAAAATCCGGGATTCTATACCCCGTGGTGGGCAAAGATCAGATAGCCCATTGTGTAGCTTTACGCTAAAACAACAACAGCAACATTTTATCCACCTCAAGGTATAAACAGTAGGGTTTTATTAATCTTTCTCATTAAACATAATGAATAATTGTTAGATAAAGCTATACATTTAATAACCAGAAAGTAAGAGACTGCTTTCACTGTAGTGCATGATTAATATCATGTGACACTGAAACTCCGAACTGATAGTTTTCAATGTCACATTTTCTGTCTCATTACACAACATACACGAACGTTCCACACTGCGGTGCATTACACAGTACATTTCAGCATTCCTACACACACATTGAAAGTGCAATATTTGGCCTCACCAAACTTCTGTATAAGTATAAAAAAACAGGTAAGATGGACATTTCTCTGTCATTTGATGTGTTATAAATTAAGACACGTGACCTACCAAATTTCTGGACAAGTATAAAAAAGGTAAGATGGACATTTCTCTGTCATTTAATGTGTTATAAATTAAGACACGTGACCTACCAAATTTCTAAGTAAACGTAAAAAAACAGGTAAGATGGACATTTAACTGTAATCTAATGTGTTATAAATTAAGACACAGGACCTACCAAATTTCTAAGTAAATATGATAAGTGTAAAATAGACATTTAACTCTTTAATTTTGGATGTGTTATAAATTCAAACCACGTGATTTATCAAATTTCTATATAAATATGAGAAAAAATGTGAGACGGATATTTAATTTTTTATTTTTTGACGTGTTATAAATGAAGACACGTGATCCTATTGCACGAGGAGGGAGTATAATAACAACACTAAACATTTATATCTTTATAGACACATATATGCATACAATGTACGTACACACAAATATAATGTACATTTAAATGACAGGGTTGAATGGCATTTCATAAAGAGGACCAAATTTCATATATAATATTAGATCTGCTGTTAAAAAACGCACTTTTATTTTATGACACAAAAAAAGAATCGAGACACTTGTATCACCTTCTTAGAAAGAACACGAGAAGTCTCGGTGCCGTTAAAATATGTGCTTTTGTTTCAAAGCACAGAAGAAGAGTAGCGACACCTGTATCGCCATTTTAGAAAGACCGCAAGAAGTCAGTGCTGTCGACAAACGTGTTTTGTTTCAAGTTACATAAAAAAAAAAGAGTAGCGACACCTGTATCATCATTTTATAAAGAACACAATAACTCTCAGTGCTAGTAAAAATTGTACATTTGTTTCAAGATACAGAAGAAAAAAAAAGAGTGTTAACACCTGTGTCATCCTCTTAAAAAGAACACAAGAAGTCAGTGCCATTAAAAATGTGTTTTGTTTCAAGGTACAGAAGAAAAAAAAAGAGTGCCTAAAGATGATACTATTCGGCGGCGATAGAGTTCAAGTTTATTGCATTCAACAGATCAATGATAAATATCTGGCTTAGAATGAACGGAGGAGGGCGTGTCTCCTGCATGGTTTTCATCCGAGTTATATGGCTTGTTTTTATTTTCCATTATAATTGATGGATCTAGAGCATTCTCTAGCAAACACAAAGCTTTAGTGATAATGTAACTTTTTAAACCTTTAGAACAGGATATGCATCAAATTAGTGGTTCGTGAATAAAGTTCATGAAACTGGAAAAAAAAAAAAAGGTTGACGAACTTTCTTCATATATTTACGGTATTCTCACACGTTGTTCTCAACTATGGATAACCTTAATATTTTGGGTCCAGTATTATATAGAACTGATAGTCGTAACTAATGCTGAATTTATTTTGAATACAAATATGACGAACTTTTTTATTTAGTGAATTCGTAAAATTAAACATTTGTATAAATTCAACAAAATTAGACATATTTAATCTTACATTTTCTTTAACTATATTATATATTATTACACAACATTTAAATTTCATTTTAATTGTGATAGCTTTCAAAAGCCGAAATGATGACGATTTTAAGACCGAAAAACAGAATCACTGCACTTGTGAACACGAGCAGCAATTTTCCCATGCACGTGGATTTACGACCCGCATTTGAACTTTATATAAAGACCTCATCTCTAACTGGTTAGGCCCGGCATGGCCAGGTGGTTAGGGCGCTCGACTCGCAATCTGCGGGTCGCGGTTCGAATTCCCGTCACACC
>NW_013667755.1:204152-211998 GCF_000517525.1 Limulus polyphemus
CAAGCACAAAGCTACACAATGGGTTATCTGTGCTCTGCCCACCACGGGTATCGAAACCCGATTTTTAGTGTTGTAAGTCATACCGCTGTGCCACTAGGGGGCCGATAATTCAAGATATCCAAGATGTGTGTGTGTGTGTGCTATTCACTCCTGAGGACTTAACCAAGAGTAAAAACCTACAAGTTCCACACTTACTTTTCGCATTTCTGAGTTTAAACGCACATTCTCTTATCACTATTCATTAATCATTCACTACAGATGTCAGTTATGAGGAGCCTCAAATAAATAAAGTTGGAAGTCATTAACTGTCCACCCAATTCTTTTTTTCTTTACACTAAATTTGAGGTTATCTACCCGCCCAATCTATTTTTTGTACTCTAAGCTTACTTTTATCAATTAGTCTAAACCATTTTATAAGAACAGAAAACTCGGGTTTCGTTAAACCTAGTACGTTGTTTGAATATCTATCTAATTGCTTTTCCTTCAATTCAACGCTCTTTATGAACGAAGCTCCCTCTACTAACATGTAGAATATCTACCAAGCTCATATCTATTTACAATGTGAACTATACACATGGCTACCAGGTGGCAATAGTGGGCACTCTAGAATAGCGAATGTGTCATCAGTATTAAAGTTGTAATTGAAATTACCATGAAATAGATATCAAAATATTGACAAAAGCTGAAAGTCAGTAAGGAGAAGTTTTAACTTGTTTTTAGAAAATTGAATTTTTTTCTGTTTAAATCTACGAATAATAATAATAATATATGTTAAGAAACAAACTGTGAAGCGCTTGGATGAATAAACAATATCTGAATTATGTGATTTTAGACACTGGTTTAGAAAGATGTAACCAAGTTACCAGAATTACTTTAATTAAATAGGTGCAATGTACAAACAAGTTAATAGATCAGTATTTCCCGAAGTGGGAGCCACGGGGCCGTAAAGCTTTCTCTGGAGGAGGGCCGCCAAAAAATGGGCCGAAAACAAAAATGCTGAATTAATTTCAATTCTAAATAAACAATAAGCCTATAAAAATTAAGTTGAATTAATTAAATGATATAGTATGTTGAAAGATGTTATTGTTTTTACTACAGCACTGTTTTTCAATCACCATGTTAAAGTTATAGGTTGGGGGGCCTCAGGCTAAAAGAGTTTGGGAACCACTGTTATAGATATCGCAGTTGTAGGAAATCTTCTAAAAATACTTCAAGATACACTGGACACTCTCAAGATCTAATGAAACAAGTAATAACAAGGTGGTCGAAGGTTTAGAGTTTATACGCCTGACAGAATGTATACCAGTGCTATTGAATTAATCTTACACATCAATTCGACCAGGTCCGGCATGTCCAGGTGGTTAGAGCACTCGACTCGCAATCTGAGGGTCGCGGGTTCGAATCCCCGTCACACCAAACATGCTTGCCCTTTCAGCTATCTGTGACGGTCAATCCCACTATTCGTTGGTAAAAGAGTAGCCCAAGAGTTGGCGGTGGGTGGTGTTGAATAGCTGCCTTCCCTCTAGTCTTTCACGGCTAAATTAGAGATAGCCCTCGTGTAGCTTTGGGTGAAATTCAAATCACCGAACTGTTTCATGTTGCATTTTTGATAAAACCCAAAACGTACACTAAAAAAACTAACCTATAAATCTATACATTACATTGCGTTTAGACAAGATTTATGTCGAAGAACTACATGAAGCTAAATTGTTTACTATGTAACTGGCTTATTTGAAACACGTTTGCCACGATTTTATAATTCCACGTTTTACGTTCTTAGGAAATAATAAAACTGCTCTAATAGTTTCATATCATAGTAGCACTCAAAAAGTTAATAATATATTACTATTTTGCTGTATCTACATTTGAGGGAAATTAGGCACAGCCAGTCTTACACTTTAATTCTGCAAGTTTTTCTGTTATAATATATATTTCCAATTTAACCAGCTTTTCGTTTCATTGGTCATTATCTAATTATCAATTATATGCACATTTACCATAAAAACAAAGTTCTTTACTATAGTTTGTTGGGCTATCTGTGCTCTGCCCACCACGGGTATCAAAACCCGGTTTCTAGCGTTGTAAGTCTGCAGACACACCGCTTTGGCACTAAGGGGCCTTTACTACAGAAATGGTTTGTTTGCTTGTTTTGAATTTCGTGCAAAGTTACACGAGGGCTATCTGCGCTAGCCGTCCCTAATTTAGTAGTGTAAGAGTAGAGGGAAGGCAGCTAGTGATCGCCACTGGGGGGGGGGGGGTGGCAACACGAAGGAACTCATATACATTCGATATTATATCAAACTGACGTCATTGTTCTTTACAGCAGAACATCATTTTATTGTAATAACAGGTCGCGCTTAACGTTTTGTCTGTCAAAAAAATATATCTATATACATATATCAGTTTAAGTCTGTCACTTTGATATCGTTTTTCCCTGATGATATGGCTTAACAATCACAGTTTTGTGCTACTGAAAGTGCACAACGGCATCGAGGAGGAGTGATCGTTGAATCTTCTGTAATACACGCTAACCACTCGGCCACGCCCGACCTGGTATGAAATATCACGAACCTGCGTTTACACTTGACAACAATAATATCAAGCTAACACGCAAAAACAACATATATATATATATATATATAATGTATGTTTAATCGTTCCGCGACTTTGGAAGATAATAAAGCTGCTGTGGTTAATAAAAAAAAAAAGATAAAAAAAGCAGTTACTTTAGAAGTTGAAAACAGCAGGGATTATGGGCATCATAAAATAAATGACGGGTCCAGTCAACCTCATGATTCTCTGGCTTTAAAAGTTGGGTGGATGTTGTCTGGATCAGATTTTAATTACAAACTCAAACTCTTTCTTATTTCTACCCACCTGCTGAAGTTGTTCGTACCAGTTTTTCATACAGCAATGAAAGAGCATTACTTTACTTTTAATTTTTTTATATTATATGATGATAAACTCGAAGTAACCCGAGTTTTTACTATGTTGCGTGACTGTTCAGGTAAGCTATTATGTATGATAGTTTTAACAGATATTGTGTGTGTGTGTTTTTTGTAATGTACACATATTTTTTATTGTACTGTAAGAATATATATTACGAACGAACTTGGCAGAAGGGGGGTCGTGGTTAATACTGATTTGGCTAGACTGAAATTAGACTTGTTCCAAACAAACGGTTGTCAAGAGATTCTACAGATTTATTAAACAAAACAGTGTTGAATAACACGTGAAAAGGTTTGTTATTACAAAGTTAGCGAGTTATTCTTTCACTGTTCTCTCAATCGTGGTTACGTTCACAGAGATACTTAGTTATGTGGTTACTAAATCGTGGTTACGTTCACAGAGTTACTTAGTTAAGTTGTTATCAAATCGTGGTTACGTTCACAGAGATACTTAGTTATGTGGTTACTAAATCGTGGTTACGTTCACAGAGTTACTTAGTTAAGTTGTTATCAAATCGTGGTTACGTTCACAGAGATACTTAGTTATGTGGTTACGTTCACAGAGTTACTTATTTAAGTGGTTACTAAATCGTGGTTACGTTCACAGAGTTACTTAGTTAAGTTGTTATCAAATCGTGGTTACGTTCACAGAGTTACTTAGTTAAGTTGTTATCAAATCGTGGTTACGTTCACAGAGTTACTTAGTTAAGTTGTTATCAAATCGTGGTTACGTTCACAGAGTTACTTAGTTAAGTTGTTATCAAATCGTGGTTACGTTCACAGAGATACTTAGTTATGTGGTTACTAAATCGTGGTTACGTTCACAGAGTTACTTAGTTAAGTGGTTATCAAACAGTGGTTATGTTGCCTGTATGCTACTCAGAAGAAACGGAACTTTAACTAATTGGGTTAACCGTTGGAATTAGGAACTTCTAAGCATGTGTATAAAATGTGGTAATAAACCATCAAGTTTTCATTTCCAACGAGCCTAATGAGTCACCATTAAACCAGAGAATCTAGTTCAAAACACAAAGTTTTACTTTTCAACGATCCTATGAGTCACCATTCTGCCAGAGAATCCAATAAAAACACAACGTTTTACTTTTCAACGATCCCATGAGTCACCATTCTGCCAGAGAATCCAATTAAAACACAACGTTTTACTTTTCAACGAGCCCATGAGTCACCATTCTGCAGAGAATCCATTTCAAAACAAAGTTTTACTTTTCAACGAGCCCATGAGTCACCATTCTGCCAGAGAATCCAATAAAACACGACGTTTAACTTTTCAACGAGCCCATGAGTCACCATTCTGCCAGAGAATCCAGTTCAAAACAAAGTTTTACTTTCAACGAGCCCATGAGTCACCATTCTGCCAGAGAATCCAATAAAAACACAACGTTTTACTTTTCAACAAGCCTATGAGTCGCCATTCAACCAGAGAATCCAGTTCAAAACACAAAGTTTTACTTTTCAACAGCCTATGACTTACCATTCAGCCAGATAATCCAGTTCAAAACAAAGTTTACTTTCAACGAGCCTATGAGTCAACATTCAACCAGAGAATATTGTTCAAAACACAAAATTTTACTTTTCAACGAGCCTATGAGTGACTATTCTGCCAGAGAATCCAGTTCAAACCACAAAGTTTTACTTTTCAACGAGCCTGTGAGTCACCATCTGCCAGAGAATCCAGTTCAAAACACAAAGTTTTACTTTTCAACGAGCCTGTGAATGACCATTAAACTGAAGAATCCTGTTCAGAGAACGTTTAGATACATTTTGTTACCATCAGCTTTTAAAGAGAAGTTTGTCAAATGTTTTGTGTAATACGACTACTATTATTCAAACTGAATTTATTAGGCACAAAAATTTCTAAAATTCGAATTGTGATAAAAGTGGAAGATAAATGATTGTTTGGACAAAATTACAAATTTCTAATAACTTTTACGCCCAACAGCATATGAAGAAAAAGGAGCAAATATTTGACAAAAGTCTATAGAAAAACGCAGCTTCGCACTTTTGTTTGTTTTTTTGTAATTAAGCACAAAACTACACAACGGGCGATCCGTGCTCTGCCCACCACGACTATCGAAACCCGGATTCTAGCGTTGTAAGTTGTATCTTTTGTGAACAATAATCCCTACCAATAATTCACTAGCTTTCGGATCGTTGCGAGTTTGAGGCTGGCCCGTGTCATATTGTTGTATGTTTGAGTCAGTATGATAGGTATCTATCTGTTAGATGGGGAGTTAACCTGCGACGGACTGGCAGATAGGTATCTATCTGTTAGATGGGGGTGGGGGGGGGTAACTTGCGACGGACTGGCAGATAGGTATCTATCTGTTAGATGGGTAGGGGGGTTAACCTGCGACGGACTGGCAGATAGGTAGCTATCTGTTAGATGGGGGGATGGGGGGGGGTAATCTGAGATGGACTGGCATTCCATCCAGTAGTAATGGGTCTCCTTCTCATCTGGTTGTGCCATTGGAATTGGAGTTCGAAAGCATCGGCCTTGTAACAGCACGGCAAGGATTTAACTTTTAACTTTTTTTTATAATTCCCCATTACTTCTTGACGAAACTGTGCATTGCACCAGAATTTTAAATATACATTCAATATCGGTGAATTTCTAAACCAAACCACCGTGATCTGACAAAATGTGCAATATGATAGGTTGTTAGTACTTCTGATATTCAGTATAAAAATCAAATAGCTATAAATAGTTTCTGTACCAATGTGCACCAAGCTCATCTTCTTATCAGTCTTTGTTTTCCAGATAATCTTGTACCAAGCTCGTCTTCTTATCAGTCTTTGTTTTCCAGATAATCTTGTACCAAGCTCATCTTCTTATCACTTACAAGATTATCTGGAAAACAAAGTCTTAATCTAACTTTACATTTCACTGAAAAAATATCCAGTAATCCACAAAAATTACTAAAGGCTTTAGAATGGTTGTCGTTTACTTGACAAGAGTTTTTGATTTAAAGGCTGAGTTTGAACTAGTGTTAGCATGCCAGGCTGCGGATAAGAAAGTGCATGGTTTGAGCCTGGATACGCCGCTGAACACGCTACGCATTCTCAGATTTGGGGGCGCTGGTTGTTTTTGGAAATTTGAGTAATAAAATAACAAACTTCTAAGAGTGCTTTGCAAAATGTTCTCGGGCAAATTAGTATCTCTGTTGCAAAAGCAATTATTTAAAAAATAATACAAAAGAATTATAATCGCAGAAACCGAAATCTATAAGCCCACTTGTTTTAGGCCTAAAGTTAATTAAGCCTTTATTATATACGGTCTATGCTCGATAAAGAGATATAAATTAACACTGTAAATTGTGTACGTTTCTTGCTTTAGTTTAGTTAGGGCTAAACTTGACTGTATTTAATACTATAAATAAATAAAGTTTCGATGTTATTCTACAACCTAAAGTTAATTTTTTTTAAAAACTACTAAAGTATATTTACATACGCATGCGCATATACATAGTAAGATGCACGCGCATTTTTAGGACAGATAACAGCCGAGTATTATTATAATAGATTATGTATGTAATCAACTATCAGTACTTCAGGCGGAAGCTGTGTTTGAGCACATTGAGAAATTTCACCACATTTTATCGAACTGTGTACACCAAATTCACAATGTCGAAAGAGCACGCTTCTTTTTTTTCGGAAATTCGTGCACAGCTACACAAGGGCAAAACCGTCTCTGATTTCAAAATGATATACTAGAGGGCAGGGAGCTACTCAGCAGCGCCCACTCACAACCCCTGGGCTACTCCTGTCTGAACGAATAGTGGGATTTGACTGTCACGCTTAAACCGCATCCTCGGTCCCAAAGCGAAGAGGCGTTTTGGGGGAAACAGGACAAGGACTACAAAAACTCATAGTCCGCGCACGCTAACCACTACGACACGCCTTGCCCTGACACTTGACTAACCTTATTTAATCAATCTTCATTAACTTCTTGTGTATGATCATATCTACAACTTAACCGTAGCCCCAGTTAGTTCAGGGTAGTTATATCGTGTATGAAGCCAAAGCTTGTAAAGCATGCTCCTTCCAGAGGTAACGAATTTCATGAAAAATCTTGCACGTTCAAAATGTGTCTTGTAGCTAGCCTTTGTGACACCTTAGATGTGAACATGAAATATATCATTTTCCTAGTTCCACTCGTGAAACTAGGAAACAGCCAAACTAGTCCGTTGTGTGATAAATGGGCTGCCAACCAGGTCAGAGGCTTCTAAAGTTCAGAAATAGTCATTCATAATTTAGTGTTGCTGACCAGATGGAGACAATCAGTCAAAACGGATACTCGTACACGAATAGCAGGATTGACTGTCATATTTGCAAATGTCTCTACAGCAAAGTGTCAAGAATATCAAAATTCGAACCTAGGACCTTCCGGCATATTAACCACTAAATCACGCCCGGTTTGTTTTCATTAGTGGAAACTTGTTTTCAAACTTCCCTCTTACTTGCACGAAGTTCAATTTTATGTGTTGAAATGTTCAGATGAAGCACATGAAGAAGTTCAACTTTATGTGTTGAAATGTTCAGATGAAGCACATGAAGAAGTTTAACTTTATGCGTTGAAACGTTCAGATGAAGCACATGAAGAAGTTCAACTTTATGTGTTGAAATGTTCAGATGAAGCACATGAAGAAGTTCAACTTTATGTGTTGAAACGTTCAGATGAAGCACATGAAGAAGTTCAACTTTATGTGTTGAAATGTTCAGATGAAGCACATGAAGAAGTTCAACCTTATGTGTTGAAATGTTCAGATGAAGCACATGAAGAAGTTCAACTTTATGTGTTGAAATGTTCAGATGAAGCACATGAAGAAGTTCAACTTTATGTGTTGAAATGTTCAGATGAAGCACATGAAGAAGTTCAA
>NW_013667755.1:212722-214489 GCF_000517525.1 Limulus polyphemus
GGGATTCAGTCGGTTAGCAGCTCAATACTCCAGACGTGATTCCGTCGGTTACCAGCTCAATATTCCAGAAGGGATTCAGTCGGTTACCAGCTCAATATTCCAGAAGGAATTCAGTCGGTTACCAGCTCCATATTCCAGACGGGATTTAGTCGGTTACCAGCTCAATATTCCAGACGGGATTCAGTCGGTTACCAGCTCCATATTCCAGAAGGGATTCAGTCGGTTAGCAGCTCAATACTCCAGACGTGATTCCGTCGGTTACCAGCTCAATATGCCAGACGGGATTCAGTCGGTTACCAGCTCCATATTCCAGAAGGGATTCAGTCGGTTAGCAGCTCAATACTCCAGACGTGATTCCGTCGGTTACCAGCTCAATATGCCAGACGGGATTCAGTCGGTTACCAGCTCCATATTCCAGAAAGGATTCAGTCGGTTAGTAGCTCAATATTCCAAAAGGGTTTCAGTCGGTTACCAGCTCAATATTCCAAACGGGATTCCATCGGTTACCAGCTCAATATTCCAGACGGGATTCAGTCGGTTAGCAGCTCAGTATTACAGACGTGATTCAGTCGGTTACCAGCACCATATTCCAAAAGGATTCAGTCGGTTAGCAGCTCAATATTCCAAAAGGGTTTCAGTCGGTTACCAGCTCAATATTCCAAAGGGATTCAGTCGGTTACCAGCTCAATATTCCAGACGGGATTCAGTCGGTTAGCAGCTCAATATTCCAGACGGGATTCAGTCGGTTAGCAGCTCAATATTCCAAACGGGATTCCTTCGGTTACCAGCTCAATATTCCAGACGGGATTCAGTCGGTTAGCAGCTCAATATTCCAGACGGGATTTAGTCGGTTAGCAGCTCAATATTCCAGGTGCTATCCCGGATCCTAAGCCGTCTATTATTACTAATTTACCTTAGGTTCGGAGCTAGTTATTTTACACTCAGCAGTTAAGCATTTAAGTACAGCGTAATTTACACTCTGAACACTTACAGTGCATAGATTTATTTAACTGGAGACATTTTCAGGTATGTTCAAAGTAATAAAAGCTTGGCAAGGCACTTTTTTCTCTAAGGTAAGTACACATTATTGTTATCGTTACTTGACCATGCTCACTTTAAAGAAAACAGGAACATTTTTCCTTTTTCATTTTCAATGAAAATACATATAAATAATATCAGGATTAATCTATGTTAACTTGAATGAAAGTACAAAAAAAATATATTTTGTTTTACACTATTGCTTTGTTTTTGTTTGTTTGCTGAATATCGCGTAAAGCTACATCCAGCCGTTCCTAATTTTAAAGTGATAGACCAAAGGGACGGCAGCTGGTCAACACCACTCACCGCCTACTTTTGGGTTACCGTCTACCAATGAATAGTACATTTTTGACCGTCACTTTATGGCGTTTTTAACGTAACATATTCTCAAATTCTATGATTAAACAAAGGTACTTTTATGATTCACGGTCTAACATAAATGTTAAAAATAAGACAAATTTTTTCAAAATTAAGTTAAAGGTATCTAAAGTAAGATCTAAGAGTAAGACATAAAAATTATTACATTATAAATTATTAAAGTAAAGGTATCTAAAGTAAGTTCAAAGAGTAAGACATAAAAATTATTACATTATAAATTATTAAAGTAAAGGTATCTAAAGTAAGATCTAAGAGTAAGACATAAAAATTATTACATTATAAATTATTAAAGTAAAGGTATCTAAAGTAAGATCTAAGAGTAAGACATAAAAATTATTACATTATAAATTA
>NW_013667756.1:0-2091 GCF_000517525.1 Limulus polyphemus
CAACGAACGTCAATAATACTTCCGACAGCAGTTCAATTCCACACTATCTATACACACATTACCTTCCTCTCCGCGTCACGTTTTCCCCCATATATATATATCAGCCTAACCTACTAGTAAATACTAGAGCATTCGCCAAAGTACATGATAATTCTAGAAACGTTGCGTCACGTGGTCATGTGACTCGCTGACGCAACAATATTTTCAACTTTGGCTTTTGTCATCTAGGGAATAGCAAATAAAATATTATGTAAGCAACCCTAGGAGGATTATAGAATATCAAGAGAGTGTGTCCAATGGGAAATTAGGATATCATCAAATTATATTAAAAAAATTTAGCTAAAAATGTAAAAACCAATAATAAAGATTTCATCAAATGCATTAAGGGTAAGTAAAATGCTAGGATGGGAGTAGGCCTTTGAGGAGATGATACAGAAAGGCTAATATCTGATTATGGAATGGCTGGATTGTTAATGTTACTTATTTCTTCAATTTTTACTAACAAAGATCTAAGCAATATCCCTCATTCTGAACAGTAAGATGGAAACAAGATGATCACATTAATTCTGAGCTTGTTAAACAAAATGGGACGTTTTTAAGGATGACAAAGCTCCTGGTCCAAGGGTTTTGAAAGATGTTAAGGATTGGATAGTTAAGTCCTTGAATAGAGGGAAGGTGCCAGAAGATTGGAAGTTGGCTAATGTTGCTCTTCATTTCAAGGGAGGTGATAAAAATTGTCCTAGTAATTATAAGCTTATTAGTCTTATATCAGCAGTGGGGGAATTTTTTGTGAGTCTATTAAAAGAAGCTTTGCAAAATCTCTTAACAAAGTTTAAAATTTTGTTGGGTAGTCAGTATGGTTTCACTAAGAGAAAATCTTGCCTAACTGATCTTTTGACATTGCTTAAGAGGTTTCTGCTTATATAGATGAGGATACAGAGATGGATTTGGTGTATCTGGATTTTCAGAAAGCATTGACAAGGTGCCACGTAAAAAACTTGTAAAAAATTATCTCTGTAGATATGGAGGATAGGCTGGTTCATTGGATAGAAAACTGGCTAGATGGAAGAAAGCAGAGGTCATTATAAATGGAGTTCAGTCAAACTGGATAAATGTCAAGAGTGGGATACCTCAAGGCTCAATGTTAGAACCTTTGCCTTATTTGATTTACATCAATGACATAGATGAAGGAATGGTCAATAGATTATTTAAATTTGCTCATGACATTAAAGTATTGGGTGTTGCTGGTGTGAGGAGGATGCTGCCACTTTACAAAAGGATTTGGATTAGTTGGTGAGTTGGGTGAATAGGTATGGAAGGTAACTTTTGATTATAATAAACACAAAATAATGGATGTGATATATCACAATTTGAATTATGAGTATAATTTTGATGGGATCTAGGTGTTGTGGTTGATCAATCTCTTAAGCCATTCAAGAAAGGTGCTGTTGCTAGTAGCATGCCAAATAGGTTATAATTTCATTGGTTAGGCCACATTTGGAATACTGTATTCAGTCTTGGACTCCTTACCTTAGAAAGAACATTGAATCGTTGAAGAGGGTTCAGAGGAGGACTTCTAGAACAATACTTGGGATAGAAAGGTGGTCATACAAGAACAGGTCAAGATTCCTGAAAGTGTTCTCTCTTGAAAAAAGAAGAGTTAAGAGAGGATATAGCTGAGATGTTTTAAGATTTTTAAAAGAATTGACAGTGTTGATACATCATCATTTATCGTAGTTAATGATGAAAATGGTAAGACTAGGGGACACCGATATATATTTTGGCAGGGAAGTTGTCATCTTCACTTAAGACAGCTTTATTTTTCTAACAGGGTAGTTGGCTTTTGGAACAGGTTACTTTTAGATATTATAGATGCAGTTAATTAAGGGAAACTTGATAAATATTTGTAGGATAAAGGGGTAGCTTTGAATTTTTTTAGTCTTTAATTTATTGGTAGGATGTCATTGATAGATCAAAAGACCATTTGTTATCCTTTAATGTTAAGTAAATTTAAACTGACAATCTCAAGTTAATATGGTTGTTAACGATATAAATCTTTAAGAATAGTTATGTTCGAAATATTAAGTTTTA
>NW_013667756.1:2101-12501 GCF_000517525.1 Limulus polyphemus
GTAAATTCTTTAGTATGACCTAAAATTAAAATGTAAAATTTGTTTATGATCGAGTAATAAAATATCATATGATCGATAACTTGGTTACGCTCAAGAACAGTAAAATCGTGATAAATACTGCAACTCTAAATGATAGGCCCCCCAGTAGCACAGCGGTATGCCCGTGAACTTGCAATGCAAAAAACCGGGTTTCGATACCAGTGGTGGGCAGTGCACAGATAGCCCATTGTGTAGCTTTGTGCTTAACTTCAAACAAACTAAAGGGTAAAAAAATTAGAAATGGAATTCACTTTTAATTCTTTTCTAGTGCCCAGATGAAGCTTTGGAATATATTTTGTTTTGTTAAATAATTAACTGATTTATTCAAGTAATTGACAGATAGCATTAAATGCATTAACTTGAACCCTGCTTTGCATTGTGTACGCGGAAAGGACCATCATAATTAATCCCTTCACCGAACGTACTGCACCTGCCGTGGAGACGTTACATGTAAAGGTCAATCCCAGCATTCATTGGTAAAGAGTAGTCCAAAAGGGTTGGTGCTTTTTGTTAGTTGCCTTCCCCCTAGTGTATCATTTCAAAGTTGGGGACGGCTATCAGAGATAACCCTCGAATACCTTTGCGCGAAATTTAATAAACAAATAAACACGTCAATTAGAAATATTGGACTCATGGTATAAACGTAATAAATATAAATACAACATTTTCAATAAATCGCAATCTTATTATTTATATTTTGAGTATGATAGAATATCTTGCTGCTTTAAAAATTACTAAAATTATTCATTTGACTAATTTTATCATAGTAAAATCTTCCCGATCTTACATTTAGCTTCAAATTCATTGTTCGTTCATAATCCAATATCAATTTCCACAATATTACCTTTTCTGTATTAAAGACGGTTCTTGTGTTATAAATTAAGAAATTATAACTATAAGACAAATTTTTATAAACATTTTCGACAGAGAAATAACTTCAAATTAGTAAATTCAGTAAGATCAAGATGAATATTTATTGGCCTAAATCTCATTAAGTAAATCTTTTTCAAAAAGCATTTGTGTTAAAGTCCGGCTAAACAGCTGTAACAATTGTAAAATTAAGAAAATAGTTATAAATGTTGTTTTGGATTTATATGGTGCTTTATTTATATACCTGTGGTATCCAGACATACCATATGTGTTCAATCCCCTTACTTACTATTAAAACAAATTGTGTTGTTGTTTAGCACAAATCTACACAACGGTGCTGAAGACCCCCACTTTTACATATTTGACTTATAGAGTAACTTTAAATTATATTATTATATTAAATGCTCCCTGACCCCTTAGATTGAGCTGCTTTTAGCAGCTACTTATACTTTCAATCTCTCATTGTAAAATCTGCACACGTACTTTGCAACTCCTTTCTACACCACTACTGAGCCACAGTGAGGACTCCATATTGTGTAAGTAGTCTTAACATACAATGTCGGTCAAGGAAACTACTAAGTTCCTCACATCTTAGTAACTCACGGAACTAGGACTTTTCATGGGAAACATTTCTGTAACGAAGAATACAGCGAGTTAACTTTTCCACTGGCAAGTCAGGTGATGTCCCAAGGATACAACGTCCCTAATTTCGAAGTGAGAGGATCGTCAGTCACGTGGGTAGCACTTGCCAAATAAGAATGACATTGTTGATATTAGTACAGAATGTGATCTTTTCTTACTCTGGTACATGATAATGATTTTGGAGAATGAGTTAAAATTACTGATTTGTTTTAAAACACACCGAGAGCTCTCCAGTAAAGACACCGCACAATATATTTGTTTCAGGCCTCATTCATATATATATAAAATCTGACAAGGCTTTTTTTAAAATAAAGGACTTAGAACTTAGATGATATAAAACTCTGAATAATAAAACACATTATAATGTTAATTTCATTCACGTAGATTGATAGTAAAGGTGTTTATTTAAAATTTGAATGTAACACAGTTGCCTGCTCAGCAGTGTTTAAAGGGGGTACCTAATGCAAAATGGTTAACACATCATGTATATGTTTTTAAAGTCATACATTACATTTTTAACAAATCACACATTTTTTTAATATGTTTAAGGTTGTTTCATTGTGTTGTACATTGTGTCCAGTCTTTTTCTTTACTTCGAACTCATTCGAAATGGGAGAATTCACATTTTTCGCTCGTACTACATTTGCAGGAAAACCAACCGTTTTCTGCGGTTCAAACCCAATTGCTCGAAAGGAAATTAATGAACCTGAGAAAAAAAAAAAAAAAGTTTCTAAATATAATAATATCAAGGTAAAATATCTTTAGTAAAACACTTGTTGTGGTACATTAATGCAAAAATGAAATGTAAATAACCGCGAAAAGAAAGAACAGGAAAGCATAGTGTATTGGTCTCTCTAATGTTTTCTGGTGGGACTGAGGTAAGTTTATGGACTTACATCCTAAAATCTGGGGTTTTATTCCCCGCGGTGGAAAGAGCGCAGATAGTGTATTGTGTAGCTTTGAGCTAAAACAATAACAAAAATTATATTATAAATAAGAGGTTAATTCAATGGCGTAACTCTGTCGATGCTGTGGCATTGGGGCCTGCACCTGAAAGGGGCCCAGACGGTAATGTCAATAATAAAAATAAAAACATTCAAAATATACAAATAGTTAGGCGCCTTAGCGATTATTGTTTTTTTTAAGTTTTAAAAAACTACCAAACGATGGCACAAAAATATCAACTGTGGTGCTTGTGTGTCTCGAAGTGATTGTGTATTAAAAGTTGTCATAGTCTTTTATATTTTATATTATTTGAATATAATGCTCATTATATTGTTTTCTATATGTTAAAGAAATAAAGTGTGGATATTTGTATTACTACGTTAAAAACTTAAAATATATTAATAAGCGAAGATTTTTTTCAAATGAGAGTTAGCTTTCGGTGGATGACGGTCTTTAGACCCGCAATAATTGTTTTAAAGCCATATTTTGGTAGGCCTTGTAGTGCTAATATTTTTTAATATATTTACTTTTTTGCGATATTTGGAATTAGAGGAAACGCATTTTGAACATTGGTGTATAGTTGGAGAATGGAGTGTGTTGTATGATTTTTATGTGTTTATAAAATTATGTGTATCTGTCTGCTTCTCAAACATTCATTTAGTTAATGTTTAGTATATTTATATTGTTACAACAGCGGAAGTCATGCGACGCTGAGAACATGCGTGTTGGAGTTTCTAGAAGTATCATGACTTATCGACGAACCTCGCAAATATCCGAGTGTTTGCCAGGCGCCCTCTTTTTTAGTATATAAGCCGGCAAATAAAGCCAGCGATAGATAGATATGCAGATAGATTGAATGATATAAATAATTGAGTCAAGTGAACAGTAGGCACCGTAAGTAAAGTGTGTGAACCACTGTGATTTATAGCGTCTATTATAAAGGTTGTTAAGTTTAAAGTGAGTGTGGAAATTCTGTGTATTACAAAGTTGTATCGATAAAGAATAAACTAGTTTTAATTAACAAAGGACTTGTATCGCTGAAGATCCTCGGAAAGAATTTATACCGGAAATTAAGAAACAAGCAGATACGCAACAATATATATAGGGCCCTTGATCTATGTTTGCATTGTGGGTCAGTGTTCTCTAGGTACGCCACTGGGTTAATTGACATTTTGTTAAAGTGAATTTCGTAATGTAATACATGAATGTATATGTGTATATATTTTTCTTGTGTAGTAAGGATTATGACATAAATACATGATGCTTTCTTCTATTTTCTGCAAGACCCTGGTGGTTGTTTTTTGTGTTAGAACAGTTTCTGAAATTTGAAGTTAATACTTCTAATTATTACTCCACTTTCTCTTTACGGAGGTTAACAGGATCTACAGTGATAACAAGACGATAAAGATGGTCTTGCGCTTCTCATAGCCAATAATGTGACAGATGAATAATCAAATTGTTATAAGCCCAAACATATGCCAGTCATGTATTGGATCAAGCGAGAATAAGTTTTATTATGCTGTAAATTTTCTATTTTGGTAAGTTAACCTCTACATTACACTACAATAGAATTATAATTATCTCAAAGGGGAATTGTGAAAATCAAAACGAAAAAAAACGCCGAACATCATTTGCAGCAGTGGAACGAGAATCTGAATGTTTTAATATCAACAGCTCTATTTTCTTTTATAAATAAACAAAGCATCACAAAAATATTTAGAATTTCGTAACGATCTCAGGATATCAAGGGGTATAACAACAGTCCTGTCCCACTGTAGTTCAGCGTTAAGTGTGAGGGTTGATAACGCTCAATCGGGTTTCGTCTCGGAATGGGCACAGTACAGATATCCTATTGTGTAGCTTTGTGGTTAATAACGAACAAACATTATGAACCTACTGACCACGATCTAAAAACGAGCACTTCACATATTCTCTATCACTTGAATATATTTATTAGGCCTTCACACACTACAGGCCAAAAGACTTAACAAAGAATGGCAAAGGTTGAAATTAACTCTACTTTCGAAGAAGAAAGCATCCGTCTTTGTAACATAATTGTTTCTGCGTGACTGAGGAAAATAGATAAGTCTTCCTTCAAGTTAGGGTTTGGCGTGCCTTTTGCAGGAAGAGCCACACATAACTATAGTGAAAGAATCTCCCATCTGATCATACCTTCTTTTTTGCCCACCTTATATGTTGAAAAATAACATTAATTACTTACGTATATGCGAAAAGCCTGATTATAAAACCAAATCTTTTATAATTCTATCTTTAACATATTCAAAATTCGTGCATATTTTCAGATTTTAGCTTCTGTAGAAGTCTACTTTGACCGTTTTAAACCAATACCTTGAGAGCGTGATCCTTAGTTTCAGGTTGGTTCTTGTTCTCATTAAAGTATTTGGCTCATAGCAACCATTTAGAAGTTGACCTCCTTAGGTTGTTGCTTAACTTCTTCATGGGAATGAAACGTGGTCAGTTTATTATCTTCGTTATGTTTACCCACTCTCTCCCAATGGCTCAGCGACAAGTCTGAAGGCTTATATCGTTAAAACTGGGTTTCGATACCGTGGTGGGCGCTGTACAGATAGCCCATTGTCTAGCTTTATGCTTAACAATAAACAAACAAACAAACAAATTCTTATGTTTAATTGAAACTTCGTAAAAGTACTTTCTTTTCTCTACTTATTATTTTATATTTTGCTCTTTATCTCACTCTCAATTTTAACCTACTGTTTTCTGTGTTCAGCTAAAGCGTAGTGTAGGCCAATATTGGAAATAGCTCCCATTTTTGATGTTAAAGAAGACCAGGTGTGTTGAAAAATTTAATTATTGCAAAGGTAAAGTGTTAGAATAAAAACTGACACAGTGTTTTATTCAGACAGAAACTGCGTTTTTACGTATAGCTCTATTTTGTGTTTTTAAAATAAAACTTTACAATAAAAACACCGTTAATCCCTGCACAACAACTGTTCTTGGACTTTCAGACTAGTCATCACTCAGCTAGATAAGATCCAACCTCTAGTTCAGGGCTTCTCAATCAGTGGTTCGTGGGCTTCCTCTACATAGGTCGTGAAAAGTGCGTAGTCACGGAAAGGAAACGGCAGCGTAGTGTGTAGATTCTATTGTAGTGCGCATGGATAAAAATACAGTCAGGTGATTCGAGAACCAAAAGGTTTAAGAAACACTTCTCTATTTCATTGCAGTCAAGAGTTTTTATACACCATAACACTAAGTTAAACAAACGCATTTTGAAAAAAAACTGGTATGTGTGCACTTGTAGCCAAATGGTTCTATGGCCACCGTTTCAGTCTATTTCACTTCGCTTCTGAATTCTCTAAAATAAATCCTTTTATAGCTTAGTATTCATCATCACATAAAAATACATATACACCACCTGTGGGTGGTTCGAAACAACTTCAGCTAAGTCCAGTGAATTGAAATTGTTTTCATACAGACGAACCAAAAAACGTTGAGCAAATATATAATGTCAGAAGATATGATTCCAATTCCGGACTTAAAGAGAGAGAAAAGAAAGTTTATTCTTCTGTGAAACTCTCACTAATTAATCGAATATACCATTTGCTCTCAAACAATAATACTTTACTGAAAATTGAGATAAAATAAAACTATTGTGTGACTTAGTAATAAGAGCTACTTGTCGGTTCGAAACATAAATAATTTAAACTTCTACTATCCCCAAACTTGTTCTGTTTATTTCTTTATAGATAATATAAAGAATCACTGGAAAAATGTTTAATTATTTTGCATGAACTGTAATTCGTCTTCAAAAATTAATAAATGTGAAATAAATTTAGTAAATACGTGAAAAACGAACACTTAAAAGAACAAATCTTGAAAGTACAGTAGAGTTGAATAAGGTCTTACCATGTAATTACATTAATTTCAACTACAGACACACGTATACGTACCATCAACTTAATGCAGTTCACACTGAAACAGCTGTTGTAAAGCAATTTGTTAATATAAATGGCGTCTCAACCACTTCTATGTCTATCGTATTCTAGCCCATCTGAAAGGCCTCGTCGGTACTATATATAGTAGATCTAATTTATTATTATACACTCTTCTTTACTGTTACTCAGAAGTTTTTATTGATAATTTGTTAGTACTTTGTGAATTTAGTGTTACAGTGTGCTCTCACTGATTTACCTTACAGTTTCAGCGCTGTACTCCTGTTTTGAATGAAAAAGTACATCTGCAACAGTTCGAATCTGCCTAACAGTTTAAGTGATGCACTGATGCTTTATGTAAAAAGTGACATCTGGAACAGTACCAATTTCCCTTACAGTATGAGCGTTGTACTGCTGCATTGCGTTAAAACGACATCTGCAACAATTATCTCTAAATGTTACATTGATATAGCCCCCCAGTGGCACAGCGGTATTTCTGCGTACTTAAAACGCTAGAATCCGGATTTCGATACCCGTGGTGGGAAGAGCACAGATAGCCTATCGTGTAGCTTTGTGCTTAATTACAAACAAACAAGTACATTGATATAATTGAACGTTCTTCAGATGTTACTTTATTGGTTTTTCACCTTTTTATACTATGTAATACTGGTAACTCACATTGTAAAGAGTTCAGTTATAACCGATAATGATGTATTTTTTATTTATTTTCTAATAAAAGTAGAATAGTTTATCGCATGATTAAGTTTCGATAATTTCTTACTCTGGAAAGTTTACCAGAATGGTTAATCGTGAAGAAGAGTTTCAAAACTGACGCTAACACTAGCATTTAAGCACACACACATACATGTATATTGTTGATTCTTACACTCAAGAATCTTCTACAACTTTAGAGAATAGACAGGAGTTTCGCAATACATATTAAACAGTATACGTTAAGTACATTTCTAGATATTTAGTTTAAACAAACATCGATATTAAAATAAATATATAATAGTAAATCTGTCACAGGTAAAATATATTTTTTAAATTTTAAAGTTTAGAAATGATAAACTTCGGCTCCTCAGGCAACAGATTATTTTCTATACTCTTACTTAAAAACAGTTTGAAGCTATTTAGTTTTGTAAGAATCTTAATCAAGATTAATTAGCCAATATATAACTAGCTCCTGCAGATAACATGAGAATCAAGGAATCCAACAAGTAAGTGTTATTTTTGTTTGTGGTTGAGCAAAAAAGGAAGTTTAGAGTTATAAACTTTCAAGCTTACCTCTGAACCACCGGGGTGGTGGGGTGGGTGGGGAATAAGTGCCAAAAAAGTATTTAGTAACAAAGTAATAACACAAAGACACGTGCAACTAAATCAATTAAACAATATAAAAATACAATTACAATGTACGTTACAGAAATAACTGAAGAATAAAATAAAGGTGAAATGATTAAAAATGAAGTCCTAATAAAAGGAAACTGAACACAAAACACCAAGGAATACGTGACAAGTACAATATACTGGTCAAATAATGCAAGAAAATAAAAAACGTTTGATTTTGCTGCTAGAATACGAAGACAACACTGAATTAAAACTTCCACAGACTTCATCAGTTAAATTACAGATTTATTACTTTATCAAGAAACTCAGGAGACTTGGCAATTACACTGTATATACACCTGACTCAGACAATTACATGAAGGGTGAGCTTAAAAGGGTGACACTTCTTCCTAGAAATAGCTCAGATGACACCCAGATAATGGTTTGTTTTGGTTTATCCTTTCTGAGTTTCTTCAGGTGGTCTTCCCATCAGAATGTCATCCACATAATGCTCGATGTTGGGTTTTGTGCAACGTGTTCCTCATCATGCAGTTGAATATTGCTGCTGAGTAGCATCCGTCTGGTGTCACAAAGGCTGTCTTCTCTTTAGATTCTGTCTCCATCAATACCTTTTACTGAGGTCCAGCTTGGAGAAAACTTTGACCTGTCTAGTTTTGCTATGACAGCTTCTGGGATGTCCATAGGTTCGAAGTCAAACTTCGTCACCAGGTTCAGCTTCCAAGAATCTATGCAGAAGCAGTTTGAAACATCCCTCTCCTTCACGATTATCACTTTGAACAATAGACTGAATTCGAAGGCTCAATGATTTCGGCTTCTGATATTGCCTCAATCTTTTGTTTGATCAGGTCAAAGGCATCTGGTTAGGCTTCACCATCACTGGATCTCTAATCGTGGTCTCGACCTTATGTTGCACAAGGTCTGTCTTGCCTGGCACAGTAGATATTCTAGCTCTTTCTTCTGCTTGTCAGTCAGTTCTTCACTGATGTTGACGTCTTTGTACGTCTCATCTCCACTTGGTGGTTTTAGTTATGTACATCTTCTGGTTCTATGCCTGTGACTGCCACACCTGCAATGTTTATCTGTGCCTCAGTAGCTGCATCCATTAGGTCTTATTGCCTCTCAAAGTACCTCTTTAACAGATTGGCATGGTAGATTTTGGTCTTCCCATCCACTTTCACCTTATAGTTCAGCCTGTTGGCCACTTTCTGCACTTCAAAAGGTCCTTTTCAGTACAGGGTGAGTTTGTTGTTGTCTGTGGGTAGCAGAACTAATACTTTCAGTCCAACCTTGGAACATTGATCTTTGACCTTCTTGTCATAGAAGTGTTTCTGACTGCCTTGAGCTGCATGCAAACTTTCTCAGGCGAGTTGATATGTCTCTTCCAGTCGGTTTCTGGTATGTTCTTCATTTCTGACTCTTCTTCTCCTGTCCACAGTTCTTTTAATATACGGATTGGACCTCATACTGTTCTTCCATAGAGTAATTTAAAGGGTGAAAATCTTGTACTCACTTGTGGGACTTCTTGGTAACTAAATAATACTGTCTGCAGGTACCTATCTCAGTCACGTGGTCTCTTATGGAACATCTTCAGCATGCTCTTTAAGACTCCATTGACTCTCTCACAAAGTCCATTACATCTGGGGTTATACGGAGTGGTAAAGAGCTACCTAGTGCTGATAAGTCTGCACATCTCTTGCATCAGTTCTAAAGTAAATTGAGTTCCTCTGTCACTCAAGACTTCTTTTGGAAAGCCTACCCTGCAGAACACTTCCAGAAGGGCTTCTGCTACTATCTTCATCTCTATCTTCGTCAATGCTATGGCGTCTGGGGAAGGTGTCACATAGTCGACTACTGTCAGCATGTACTGGTTGCCCTTGTCAGATGCAGGTATTTGTGGTCTGATCAAGTCTACAGCTACTCTGATGAATGTCTCTTCTATGAAAGGCATCTCACCCCGTGGCACTTTGGCTACCTTCCTCTAGGTATTGTCCTTTGGCAGATGGCACATGACCCACACAATCTGGTCACATCTCTGATGATCCCTGGCCAATGGAAGTTGCTGGTGATTCTGCCTTTTGCCTTCTTTCGTCCTAGGTGTCCTTCCACAATCGATATGTGAGCCAACTTCATCACTTGAGTACCATATTCTTTTGATACTGTGGTCTGTTTAACTTTCACAAATGAACTGCCCTGATAGATCTGGTACAGCACTCCCTTCCAGTCCTTTATTCTGTAAAATCTCTTTCCCCTTTGTCTTGCGCTCGATTTTCACCTGGGCATTGTCTCAAAGTTTCTGCAGTGAAGGTTCTTTATTGTGCACTTCCTTCAGTTCCTACAATTGTAGACCTACAATCAGGATATCACCATTCGAGACTTGCAGGGGCTTAATATCTTGCTTGCTTTGGTTTTCTTGAGCTCTTGTGTTGACTGCAGATCCTCACCAGTTTCCTTTCTGTCTGGTTCCTCCAAGCTTCTACTACCAGGTATATTGAAGATTACCAAGTCATAGATGGGTGCCTTCATACACATGGCCTCAAGGTCTCCCACATAGTATGGAGTGTCCATTTTCATTCTTGTTATGGGAAAGCTTCTCACTGTCCCATCAGTCAGTACACATAGATGTACCTTGCTTGTTATCTGGCC
>NW_013667756.1:13047-17000 GCF_000517525.1 Limulus polyphemus
TTTCACTGCTAAATTAGGGACAGCTAGTGCAGATAGTCCTCATGTAGCTTTGTGCAAAATTCCAACCAACCAAACAAACTCTGTCCTTTTCTTCTTTCTCAATTTGTGCTATTATTTTCTCTATAGTCTATCCTTTTCTTCTTTCCGTCTTTTTTCTTTCTTCCTCTCTCCTCTTTTAACGCTCTTCTCTCTCTAGGTCTTGTTGTTATTTAACAAACTCTCATAGATCGCCATCTTTGAGCCCAAAGCACTCACCTCTATCTATCTATCCCCTTATCAAAGTCAGTCGACATGGTTATATAGAGTGTTTTGTGGCCTCTACAATATTTTTACCACCACTACAGCTGTGCATATTTAGGCCTACTTCCACTGTCATTCACGTGTTCTTCTTCCACTGTTTACCACTGTATAATCCTGGTTAGCTTTCCAATGTCAGGTTTTACATATGGATGGGCAGAATTCTTTACAGTATGTTTCTGTGACTTGTTGGCAATGAATTTCAACAATAAACAAACAGCACCATGTACTTGTTTTAAAATAATATATTAAAATAAGGTAAACATATATACAAGTGTTCATTACTCTGTTGGTTATCACAGTTGTATTCAAATATTTCAATAATTGTCTCTTTATTTTTGTCAAAGCCCACACAACTTTAGAACACAATTGACAAGACAAATTATTCTTTTCTACTCTGTAATACAATACAGTCTGTGACAATTCCACTTTAAAATTCGCCACTATACACTCTTTATGGCTAATTATGCAGTCTTGTTCTATCTATCTATCTAACTAACTCACTTGGACTACATTTTGGATGTATATTCATAGCCTGACAGAGGCCTAGAATGATTTACACACTTCGAGATATTACGATCCAATAATACTCAATTAAAACAACGAGAAAAACTTAGAAGGTTCTAGTAACATGATGCCATAATACAACAGTTGCCAGTTCACAACAATTGAACTACACAATCTATGATTCGTAGACAGTGACGTAACAAACTTGCGATAACCTATCGCTTCTAAAAATAACTAAATTTAATACTCATGCTATACTTGAATGGAAACAGTCATATACATACGTAAGTGAGATAAATCCCATGTTAAACTAACTTGTACAACTCTCTCTACGACCCTTTTAAATAAGTCAGACCTCACTCCAGAAGGACAGTACATACAAAGGGGCCAATCAAGTATAAGCCTTAAAAAAAAAACAATCTAAAGGATTAAAACAAGTTATCGACCTGTGCACATCTGTTTACATCAATACCACTAGATAAATGCAGAATACCTCAACAAATATTTAGAAAAAATTGCCGAATTTAAATAAAGATATTATCTTCCTAGTAATAGAAGTGGGACTAGCAGTCCTTTGAGTTACTATAGCGTTGACAACCTTTAACAAATACCACAGTTCATTCTTTTACGGCAATGATGTTCAAAAACAGTCAGTCTACAATTGGACAATAATACCACAGTTCATTGTCTTACAG
The DNA here is from genome assembly GCF_000517525.1 of Limulus polyphemus. NCBI lineage: Eukaryota > Metazoa > Arthropoda > Merostomata > Xiphosura > Limulidae > Limulus > Limulus polyphemus. The sequence continues at coordinate 14,547 of NW_013667756.1, forward strand.
CAGTGATGTTCAAAAAACAGTCAGTCTACAACTGGACAACAATATCACAGTTCATTCTTTTACAGCAGTGATGTTCAACAACAGTCAGTCTACAACTGGACAACAATACCACAGTTCATTGTCTTACAGCAGTGATGTTCAACAACAGTCAGTCTACAACTGGACAACAATACCACAGTTCATTGTCTTACAGCAGTGATGTTCAACAACAGTCAGTCTACAACTGGCACACACGATTATATCTTGCACCATTGATGACATTTCTCATAAATGTATTCCACTACCATTGAAACCTGTATTCATTATCAATGGAACAGTCTGACTTCATGTAAGCCAACACTAGTAAATTAATTAAAATAAATTTTAGTGATCAGAATGATTATTCACAACTCATCTCAAATGTGAATCAGCTTTACTATGACTAGAAAACTGTTCAGCCATCTTAGAGAAGTTGGCCCCAAAACATCAATAATACGACACAAAGCTGGATAAATTTTGAACTCTTTAAGTGATTGTAGCCAATCTCTTACTGTTTCAATCTTAGTGGGATTAGAAGACACCCGCGTCCCTTGCCAACTATGAGCATAAGAACACATATTCCATTGTTCAGTTTCAACCTGTTTTCCTTGTTTACTGGAATATCATTTTAAGGTTTTTAGCAGCAATCTAAAATGCATACTGAACTCCATCAGTTATCAACAGTTGACAGATTACACAGGCTGAATGACATGATGAAAAATCCTTATTGCGTGCTGAAAGTAATTTTAGGTCTGTTTCTACTGCCGGTAGCCAGATGCAAGATCTAACGTGTTAAAGTATATAGGGCTTCCAGATATTTACTTGAGTGTGGAAATGGAAATGCATCAACTTGTGTTAAAATTAAGAGTAAAAACACCAAATCCAACGTGTTTAGGTACGATGAAAGGTTAAATCTTTATTATTGGTTCTAGCCCACTAATTTTGGTAACACAGCTCTGATGATGGTAACTGTGTTACCGAAACTAGTTGGCAATAATCAATGGTAATAAGTATTTTACCTTTCATTGTGCAAAAGAAAAACGTCGGATTTTGTGTTTTTTACTCTTAATAAGCACAATGTACGCGAGAAGAAATTATATGTTAACATGTTTACCCGTCCACAAAAATATTTTTATCATTTCTTTCTTCATGACAACCACCGAAGGTGATGATGACTAAGCAATGTTTGATGGTTGCTCTTCAGCATCTAATCTATTTTAGTGTTCGCTATATGCCTAATGCTCTAGGAAAACCTGTTCAACAATTGCTTATAGAAACACGTGTTGCTAATGTTTATAAAGTGACGAGTTAAATAGTTCTACACCGTCATCCATCTGGTCCAGCGCGGACATGGTGTCTCAACTATTCAAGCTGAAAAACTTATAGCCATCCGTCTATACAGTTAGTTTCAGACACTTATGCTTTATACAAATATCTAAATATTACAGTTGAAAATTTATAATAATCCGTCTATACAGTTAGTTTGAGATACGTCTTCACACAGGTGTTTAAACTAGTCCATTTAGAAAACTTATAGCCATATCTCTATAATTATAGACCATCACTAGGAGATATTAAAATCCAAGCACGTTCGGCTTGGTGTTTGGATACAGAATAATGTGTTTAATACATAGGTTCCATCGTCGTATCGGTAGCACAAATGACTGCATTCACATTATCTCATTTTAAATGAGATACGAGTCTGGCACTTTCTCGATCAACTAACAGGTCTTTAAATTCTTATCGAATTTTAGAATAAATATAATCACCAGTCTATATCTCCCGTATCTTAAATCCTGATTGGTGGATTCATATTTTATTTCCACTTATTTTACACATGTTTCTCTCTCTCTCTATTGAGCATTTCACAATAGAGATAATGTTTTAATCCTATTATTTGATTTACGTTGTGTATAATATTTGTACATTTGATTATTCGTTTTCTCGTTGTTTTTGAAACTTAATATTTTCAAAATACTAACGGTTTACGAACGAATTTCGCTGATGATAGAAAACGTGTATTCCGAAACAACCGACACCAATAAAGAAAGCTGTTTTTCTCTCCAATCTTGTCCTCGTTTTCATTACAAAACTTCTTGTCTAGTCTAGAAAAGTTGAATATAGTAATAGTTCATCTAAGATGTTACAATCAGATTTTATGTAGGATGTTACAATTAGATTTTATGTAAGATGTTATAATAAGATTTAATGTAGGATGTTATAATAAGACTATATGTGTGATGTTATAATAAGATTTTATGTAGGATGTTATAATAAGATTTTATGTAGGATGTTATAATAAGATTTTATGTAGAATGTTACAATTAGATTTTATGTAAGATGTTATAATAAGATTTAATGTAGGATGTTATAATAAGACTATATGTGTGATGTTATAATAAGATTTTATGTAGGATGATTATAATAAGATTTTAT
>NW_013667756.1:18000-26704 GCF_000517525.1 Limulus polyphemus
TTTTATGTAGAATGTTATAATAAGATTTTATGTAGGATGTTATAATAAGATTTTATGTAGGATGTTATAATAAGATTTTATGTAGAATGTTATAATAAGATTTTATGTAGAATGTTATAATAAGACTTTATGTAGGATGTTATAATAAGATTTTATGTAGGATGTTAAAATTAGATTTTATGTAGGATGTTATAATAAGACGTTATGTAGGATGTTATAATAAGACTTTATGTAGGATGTTATAATAAGATTTTATGTAGGATGTTATAATAAGATTTTTATGTCGGGTGTTATAATAAGACGTTATGTAGGATGTTATAATAAGACTTTATGTAGAATGTTATAATAAGACTTTATGTAGAATGTTATAATAAGATTTTTATGTCGGGTGTTACAATTAGATTTTATGTAGGATGTTATAATAAGACTTTATGTAGAATGTTATAATAAGACTTTATGTAGAATGTTATAATAAGACTTTATGTAGAATGTTATAATAAGATTTTTATGTAGGATGTTAAAATATAATTTTATGTAGGATGTTAAAATATAATTTTATGTACAATGTTAAAGAAGATGTAATTATTTACCTGTCTAGCTTTATATAATCAAAGCTACAAAATACATCTTTCTCATTACTTGAATATAATTTATAAAGAACAATTTTTCCACAAGTTCAACAGAGACGTTTGCCAGAAACAAGTCTTGTACAATATACTGGAAATTCATACGATTAGGCCTGACGTTAATTTTGTTATATGTATCGTATGTTGCCGGCAATTTTATAAGCCTATTCACATCCCGGTAGGATTGTTTTTGAAAGATGGGGCTAATCTCCACCGCTTCGCGACGACAGTGTTAAACTAATACTTGTAAGTGTAAAACAGTTAACTTAGAATTGTTTCTCAACTACCCATGGAAAGTTTCATCATACACAGAGCCACAACATACCCATCGCAATGACCACTGACGTTGCTGTCCTGGAACTACGTGTTTTCTAGCCTTCGGGCCAACTGGAATTGTTTAGCTCTGTGTGTAGAGGTACAAGTAGCGGTGGCGCGCTTGTTGTTGTTTAACTTTCAAACAGGATTTGAAGTTGGTTGCGGAAGCCGCTTGTTTAAGGAATAGCAGAAGCAGTAAAAACAAAACAAATATAACATTTCTGATTAAGTTGAGAAGTAAAAAGTTACCAGAATTCGGACCTCAAACAGCGGTGACGTTATTATTGCTGTCGTTCACAGGTAAATATTAGCTCAACAACAGTACACAAGTTCAAGGAGAGTGGTTACTAAGTCTTGAAAGTTGAATTTGAACACGTCAAGCTGTAGGGTGGGAAACATTCAATAGTTGGGAGGTATGGAGTTCGAGGGTAAGTGAACTCCAGCTTGGGCTAATCTATCGATGCAAGTCTGGAAAATGTGAAGATACCAAGTTTTTTCTTTGTTTATTTTTCTATCACAGTTAAAACTGTTGTTAGGCTTAGCTAACATCGTTTGCTGCGTAAACATATACATATATTTACTGACCAAACTCTGTGATTTGATTATTTTGATGCAACAGAAGATTTGTGGGTTACTTTAACCGATTCTTTAACACAGAAGCTCTCCACATAGAATGATTTTGATACATACAGCACGTCTGTTGTAGGACTTGACTGAGTGATAATTTTTGTAATAATTCGCACTTCAGGTGAGTTCAACGTTCTACTTGAATCCTTTCTAAAATAGTTTTGTTGTAAACTTTATAGCAGAACATTTAGTAAGTTTTAAAATAAGCTACTGCCACAAATGAATAATAAACAATGTAAAAATAACAGTACAGTGATCAACCAGAGTGTGTGTTGGTTCTGAAGTGGATAGAATTTAATGTGTGATATTTTAAATGTAATTTAGGTAGAACTAGAAATATATGTCAGAATTGGTTTTAAAGGTAAATCTATTATATAAGTAATTTGAGTATAACATTGAAACGGAAAACTGTTTTAAAACAGTTACGGATTTCAATAAATAGATTTATATTTATTTTTGTTCTGTAACATATAAACACAAAAACTAATATTTTACAACACTACAAGTGTCAAGATTCGAAGTTATAGAGGTACTAGTACTACCCAATTCCAAATTATAAAGTGGTTTAAATATTTCAGTTTCTGACTTTGTGATGGTAAGATATGAAATTTAAATGCAAGGTTTGTTTATATCTCACATTACTAAAGAAGTAGTTGTGCCATTTCCATTACAGCTCTCGACATGAATAACATAAACAGCTTCTATTTCGACTACATTATATTTGATCTTTATTTATTTATATTTAATCTTACAACACACCTCGACATCAGGTGATGACTCACAATAACTCAGCTGTTTGCTCAATATAAAATGTAAACTTGATTTCACTAGAGTAGAAATATTAGAAGCTACCTCCACAAACTTGCACAACCTGTGACAAATTTTACTAAACTCAGTTATCAACTGTACACGCATATTTCAGTGATTAATTCCATTAAATGTCCTGTTTTTGACGTAACATTAACATCAGCTATTAATTGAACTAACCCATTAGTTGTTAACTTCATTAATCTATATTTGTATATTCAAAAAATAAAAAGTAATTTTATTTCATCAACAATTTCAACTTTTGGCTTCCCTTATCCAAAACACTAAACACCAATTATTTCTTATGTAGCTATCAACAGCCAAATCTTCTAAAACATTAGTCGTCGTCTCCAACCGTCATAACATAAATAACTAATTCACTAAAACATATCTATTGTCTCTAGTAAATCGTTAATTTTTGACTCGAATGAGACGTTAATAATTGACTTAGCAGATGTACTCGTGCGAAGTTTATGAAAGTTATTTATTTCCAAAATATGCTAGTGGCAATCTAAACTACTGAAACTATGAAATCGATTCATTTTAAAAGAAAAATAACAGCTTCTTCACACACCACCAATCATTCCCAGTTGATTCAACCATATTCGATAGGTCCGAATGCAAAAACTTAGAAGCTAGATGATAAACACACAAACTTCCTTCAAATTATAATAGGATTTCATTATGATAACTTTTAACTCCATAAGGCATCTGTGTATTAAGTGATCGTATAGTACGCAGTAGATAGTTTACAAGTAGTTTCTATACAAATAGTGATTGTACAAAAAGATTCTGCAGAAGCTTCATTAGAGCTTTGCTGACTTGAGTTAAAAAAAAAGTGAAATTCGTGTATCTAGATTACAACAAAATACTTAATTTCCAGTCTGTCAGAAGCGGAGCAGTTGGTATAATGTTTCATGCTTTTTGAATGTTTGTTAATATGATAACTTGAAACCGAACTAGGAAGCTGTTTCCAAAATTAATATATTAATATCTTGAGTTCTGATTGACTTGTTTGTTGTTAAGAGCAAAGCTACAATATAGGCTATCTGCGCTCTGCCTATCACTTGTACCGAAACCTGATCCTTATCGTCGTAACCCTGCAGACTTATCGCTGAGCTATTGGGAGGCTTGAGTCCTGAATCTAGAATATAGTTTGGGGATTACAAATTGTGATTGTAAAATAGGTTTGTTTCCCCAAGCATGAAATGATTTATGGAAATAGGTTAAATTTGGTTAGTGTTAGAAATTTAGAAATCGGGCACAAAGAGTTGCTTCAAAACATTTGGGGGTCATTAACTCGTTTAATCATATTTTCGTATAATAAATTGTTCAAAACGTTTACTCAGTTGTGTAACGGACTATATAGTGAACTGTACGTTGTAACTGGAGGAAAATAACAGGAATTCTGTCCATTGAAAACTTTTGGACTCACTATAAGGTAACTAAAAAATATTTCATGTTAACGAAGTAGGCGTTTTAATCACTAGTTAAACGAAGTACATTGGCAACAGTGTAGAATGAATGACTCTGCTCCACAGATTTTATACTATTCCAAAAGTTAAACGTAAGAATGACTGGTATGAAATAAAAACATGTTACTAGAGTATTGTCCTATACAAAATTGCCCCCAGTGGTACAGCGGTATGTCTGAGGACTTACAACGCTAGAATTCGGGTTTCGACACCCGTGGTGGACAGAGCACAGATAGCCCATTGTGTAGCTTTGTGCTTAATCACAAACAAACAAACTTAAGCAAAAATGTTGCTGTTAATAATAGTAAGTTGACCAACTGCTTACATTGTCTTATTCAGTGCAACGCCACCTACTTTTCATTTTATTATGATTACAAATTGATCACTAGAAAATGTTAAAAAGAAAACAACCTAGAAAACAATAATGCTTATAGTATTTTGGCACTTGTGTGTAAAGTTAAAATCATAAATAACATTCAACATTAAACTGGTACACAATTTTATTTAGGACTATCTATGGCCTTCAAAAAGTTGACGACTCTACATGTTTCGACGTTACAACGTGATCCTGATGACACAAATTTACTTCAATGCGAACACCTACCATTTTCTTAAATGTGTTAGTTTCAGTTTCCATCACCAGAGTCACAGTAAACTTTGTGTTTGCCTATTTCACAAGAGCTCCTTGAATGCTTATTATTAGTCGCATGTCTGATAATCGTTTCTATACGGGTTCGTTTTCAGTATCTGCATTTTTTGTAAACAGAGCGTGTAAATATTTAATTTAAAGAGACATAATTTACTAGTTAAATAACATATTAGCTTTTTAAAATATCTGATATTTTTGTGTTCTTTACGTTAATAGTTAAATTTCAATGAGCTATTCGATATCTTATGTTTTAACAATGTAGCTCGTACTTCTGCATGTATAGTTTTATTTAAATACTACATAACTCGTGTTTGGTTTTCCTACAGTAACAACACAACGATAAATATCTCTGAATTTTAATAGACTTTTCAGGGTTAGCTGTATGTACATGCAATTTGCTCGTTCTGAACTTTTTTGACACACCTCTTTATGACGTAAACGATGTTTGTAAATCAGTTACAAACACCTTTAGAAGGTGGCAGTTGACAAGTGCCAATTTCTGGTGTTTACACGAACGTATTTTATATATGGTTGAGATTATAGTTTTAAAAAGTTGGATAGTAAATCATAATTTCATTAAAAACGTCTGTTTTCGTTATGCATGTCATGATGTCACTGTTCGAATGCTTTTAAGGTACATTATATTGGTGATTATTGTTTCTTTATTATATATATATATATATGTATATATATATTGGAAATTTGTCCGATAGGTGTCATCACATACTTTGTGACTATTGCCTTTGATTAGTACAAGTGTTATCCTGTGCTTTTCTGGAACGCAAAAAAAAAAAGACTACAACCTAATCCAGATCTTTCACGAAATTGATAGTAATAAACTCCTAGACTGTTAACTGTGGTGATTAATAGGTAACCAGCAGTGATGTGGTGCTAAATTTAGAAAAGAAGTGTCGCCAAAATCTCCCGTACCCTTCCCCGACAGAGCAGCTGGTTATCAAACTAGTTACCCAGTATGGCCAACATGTTTACTACATAATTAGAAATATAGAAAATCATTGTGTGAGGTATGTTATTGTAAAGCAGCAGTAGATGCAGTATCAGAGAGCTTTGCGCTAAATATAAAACTTGGTTTTATATAAAGTGTCCCATGTTAGAAGCCCATCGATCCACATTTAAATGTATGAGAAAGCAACATGAAAAATAATCTATATTTGAAGTGTGGGAGCGGAGCCCCCCCCCCCCGAACCATGAAATGAGAGGTCGCATTCTCTCTCGATTCGGCACAACTACACCACTGCCAGTGGCACTGGTAACCGGTTTCAATGTCACTGCTGTGAACGTTAGCCTGTTAATTTTACTATTTAACGTTAAGATATGTTTTGTTTATATACTGTATATTCTTCAGCAAGTTACGGTATAATGTAACTTACTTTTATTTATACTTAAAACTCGATTCAGTGTATTAACAGTGAAAGTAGGCCTAACTTAAATAACGTTATTTTGGATTTGTATTGTTCTGTGTGACAGTAGAGTGTTAGCACTTTTCTATGCACCATCCATGTTTAGTTATGCGTTATCTGTCAGTTCTCATAAATCCAATTGAAAGTCCACTACATAATGATATTACACATAAGCATTCAATTACGGCCAGTATTGTTTACTTTTACATGGACCACTTTGTTACAATGGAAATTGAGATGTTGGATAATAGTACGTCACCACGTCCATTGAACTAAGTCCAATAGACGATGAATGGAGTAGTTGGCATGACAACAGGGGATCTGGAACTTTTTTATTATAAAGTGCGAGTAACTTTCAGTATACATAACTACTGTTAAAATGTAAGGTAACTTGTTCTTTAGAATTATAATTTTTGTTACATTTAAAATATTCATTGTATTCTTATGCACAATTTTACTTTCCTTGTTGGCGAAGAAATATATTTCATTCACTATTATGGGGTTCCACACAAGGACAAATAGTCTATATTATTATGATTTAGTAATCCGTATAATATGCATCACCACGTACAAACTTACACACAAATTTACAAAATTTTATTAAATTCTCCTAATTAAAGAGCGTTTAGCGCCACATGGTATTAGCTTAAGCAATTAGCATAAATAATGATGCTTGATACAGCTCTACCGATTGCATGGGGGTGATGACAAGAAACTGTTAATGTAAATTCCATGGCGTTAGTGTAAAGACAGCTATTAACACTGTTTTAGAGAAGGAAAAACTACCTCCATATATTTTAAAGAATCTGGTTTGGTTGGTTCTGTAAAGTATAGGTTTGTTCCGAATAACAGGGTTGCGACCCCAAGGCTAATGTTGATTACTATTGAGTGTCGCTTTCTTATTTGGTGTGGTTTGTTGGTGTGTATTTACAAAAAGTCATGATATCTAATCAAAAACGCCTTAGGCGTGAAAAAAAAAGTGCGGCCTAAAACTGATTCAGTGTGCGACTTCAAGGAATGAAATCAAAATTGGCGCCCAAGCTGGTAGCTTCATTTATAGTATTGATAAGAAATGTACAGCAAATATTCATTCATTAGTTAACTAGGCCACATATTTTGTTTTACTCACCATCATACCTCAAACTGAACAAAAATCGCGCTCTAACTAATGAATGAATATTTGCTGTAAAATTCTTATCAATGCTATAAGTGTAGCTACCAGTTTGGCCGCCAATTTTAATTTCACCCCTTTAAGTCGCACGCTGAATGCTTTCAACCTCGTGAGACATTATAGTTAATATCGTTAACAGCGAGGATACTCAACTGACGAAACAATATATTCAACCTTTATAAATAGAAACGTATATTTAATTAGCTATAATGAGTACTACGTTGATTTGTAGTTTCGATATATGTACATGTAGATAAAGACACACTGTCATAACGAACTCCCCAGGAATACCTAATACTTAGAGATCATTAAATCAGAAAATTAAAACTTAATGATTAGAAGGCCCTGAATTATCAGATAGATATATTTATATTAATTTTTGTTAGTAATCCTAATAACGTCTCATAAGGTTTGATCAGTTGAAGAGATTTAGGTTAGCCCTAAGTTCTCATACTAAGCTAACAATAAAGTTAATAATTATAATTCAAAAACTATTATGAAGCTATAAACAGTTATATTTAATTAAACTAACTATAAGAAATACTGTATTACTTATATAGCACATAAAGAATATCATTTATGTTATTTGGATCCACACAGCATTATATAACACGAAAAAATAAATGTAAGCCGTACATCTGTTTGCACTAATACTCAAGCCATTGATGGATCCAGAGGGGGCCTTCCCCCCTTTTATGGCGAACTAAACAAAAATTATATGCAAATATCCATTTCATGTATTTGCAGACTCATCATGCCCATCTTTGGTTTGCATGCATTTAGTAATCTAAGTTCTTCAGGTGTTTGCAAATGTATGCTGAACAGAGAGGAGGGAAGGCTAGTGAAGCCAATATAACCCCCGGACCCCCTCGCTTTCGATTAACTCTGGATCCGCCACTGGAAGCTCGTGGATGTTACAAAATTTACTAAAATGCATAAGTTTCTGGTTGGATAATTATAACAATATTTTGTCACTGATGTCTTAACACTTTATAACTCTTTCACGGCTATGGGCAAATATAACCAACCACCTCCAGAGGACTGCCATGGGAACATATATATCCTTTTCTATGGCCATGGCATTTCGAAGTTTGTTACAATAAATAAAAAGTATAACCTTTAAACTTCCCCCAAATTTACTAGTTTCAGATGAGCAGTAAAATATTAAAACATATATTTTTGTTCTTTAATGTGTCTAGAAATAATCCTGACACTGGGAAAACTTCTCGTGTATAATCGTGACAGTGAAGCAAGAATTACTGAAGAAATGTGAGAACGAAACCCATTTAAGGTTTCGTGAAAGTCTAAAAATTGTCAGTCTTTGTAACAATTGAATCGAACCTCGGATTTTAGTATTTTAAGTCCGTAAAGTTACCGCTGACCCACCGGAGGACATTTATTTATATGTACATTAGGCTCACATCAATCTCGACGTATGTTTACATGTTACAGTAAAAATAAAAATAAAACAAATAAAAAGATGTACCCAAGACACCTGTTTGCCTGTTTATTATATATTGATACCCCCCAGTAGCACAGCGGTATATCTGCGGACTTACAACGCCCGAATTCGGGTTTCGATACCTGTGGTGGGCAGAGCACAGATAGGCCAT
>NW_013667756.1:27653-31794 GCF_000517525.1 Limulus polyphemus
GACCAAATAAATTCGAAGAAATCACTCATTAATGACAAATAAAATTATTATTTTTAGAAACCTACAGTTCAGAGGAGTTGCCCTTTTTTATTGGTTTTCTGTAATTAAGCACAAAGCTACACAATAGGCTATCTGTGCTCTGTCCACCAGGGTTATCGAAAGAAAAACGGACCCCCAGTGGCACAGCGGTATGCCTGCGGACTTGCAACGCTAGAATTCGGATTAAATTTAAATAAAATAGCTTATGCAGTCTGTGACACATTTTTTAGGAGTCCAATTAAATTTAAATAAAATGAAAAACGGACCCCCAGTGGCACAGCGGTATGCCTGCGGACTTGCAACGCTAGAAAACTGTACATTTGCAACTTCTTAAAATTTCAATTTTTTTTTTTTTCAGACATCTTAACCCATTGTTTAATGTTTATGAGATTTCATTGACGTAATAGTTTCAAGAATGTTATATTTGAACTTATTTTGTTATTGTCGCACTAGATGTGCTATTTCGCATAACGCTATCTAAAAATGCCAAAACATATTGAATAATAGAATTACTTTCTGCACTATTTTGAATGATTTTCTGTTAATGTCTATATGATCAAAACTGCTTGTCTTATTTTTAATTTCAGTTACTTTTCTTCGTTAAAAAGTTAAAGATTATGAAACATTTTTAAAGTACCCTTTCAATGTATTTTCTCTCAAAATTAATTTCACAAAATCCAGTTAACTATAAACAATATCTTCTACAGCTTATACAGTCAAAACTTTACAACATAACGTATGTACTTTACGAAATGAAACCTCGTTTACTTCCCCATATTTCACAGCTAAGGGAAGAGATGGTCCACTAACAACGTAAGACAGTAAAAAAGCATTATCTTGGTTGCGAGAAAAGCGTATCTATAAACAGTAATTTCAAAAAAGAAGCTGAAGGAAGCGATGTAAGAAGATCGGGAAATGACCTGTCAAATAATTTTGTACTATTACAGATTAGTTCTAGTATACCTTATATATATATATATCAAAGTGTGGAATGTCGTTTTGCTCTCCCAAGTTTTCCGGATACTGACGAAGAAAAACTCGGCTATATATTCAGAAGGTGACGTTATTTTCTTTGACAATCTTTCAAGCTCGATTTTCATTTCTGCGTCTCTTTCTCTACCAGATATACATCACAAGATAAAATTTTAATATTTGATTTCTTTAAAGTTACCGTTCATCAGATCATAACCGCCTTCAAATTACGATATTTTATATTTCTCTTGTTGTTGAATATTTAGAACGGGTTCTAAGTATAAATAATTGTTTTACTTAGACCTCATCATACAAGTACATTCGTTTCCAATGTACTACTTTGTCAATTGTTTGCGTGTTCACTTAGTGCTGGAAATAATGTTTTGAAATGCATTTCTCGAACAAATAGAACGCTGAAATTCTGTTCATCTGTCGTGTAATACATTTTGGAAAGGGAAAATAAAATGTAGCCCTGCATAGTATAGGTATTTTTCAAGGGGATTCGAACCCGCGACCCACAGATTGCGAGTCGAGTGCCTTAACCACCTGGCCATGCCGGGCCTGACATGCTACTGAACAGCTAGGTATGGTGACGTTATAATGTGGCAGACAATCCTATTATTCCCTAACGAGTAGCCGCATAGGCGGTGGATGTTGTTGACTGGTCAACAATTCTAAACTGGGAATGGCTATACCTGAATCCTAGCAGTCTCCGATCTAGCCATATAGTCCATGTGTCGTTAATTGTGCCATTCCAGTTGAAAACACTAAATACCAAAGCAAACCAATTTAATTTCTCACAGCAAAATGTTTAATTATATAATTATTTTACTTTTATCTTGTACCACCAAACATGCTCGCCCTTTCAGCCGTGGGGGCGTTATAATGTGACGATCAATCCCACTATTCGTTGGTAAAAGAGTAGTATCACCACCCACCGCCAACTCTTGGGGACTAGCTACCTTCCCTGTAGTCTTACACTGCTAAATTAGGGACAGCTAGCGCAGATAGCCCTCGTGTAGTTTTGCGCGAAATTCATAAAACAAACAAACAGTACAGCGACTTTCTTGACCCTGACCATTTTCTTGTAGTAGGCTACCAAGTGAGATTTATTCTGGATCATTTGTTGGTTGAACTGAGAACATAAGACGTTTCTCACCCCTAAAACACACCACATTCCCTTCGAATTGCATATTTTGATGGTAAAAAAACACTTTTTTTTTCACATGTGCGATCCGTGATTATTTTGCAAAAGTTTTTTTTTTGCGTTTTTCGTAAAATGAAAGTTCCGGAACATCATTGTTGTCAAGTGATGATAGGTGAAAATCATTTTTTAACAACACATTTTTCGCACTTTTTGTTTCTTTGTAACAATAATGATAGTCTGCAGTGATTTTCCACCAAGCTTATACATATTGCGGCTGTTTTGCAAATGGGGTATTAGATCCATTTATGACTACAAACCTGATTTAGTTAGAAGCGCTGATGCACACGACACTTTTATTGTGTGTGTGTGTGTGTGCTTGTGTTTTAATATATGGTTTCCCCTTTTGAAAGATAACTATATTTTTAAATATGTATTTTCAACTCATTTTGTAACATATACATATATTAAGGAAAAAAAAATGTAACATAAGGTCTCTTGTATTAGTATCTATGAGACCAGTTCATTGCATTTTTCCGCTTCCAAACATCTGCACTTGCTTTTAGTTTGTTGTCAATCGTTTCAACACAGGTGATACTGGCTTGTATCATAGATTTTAAACATAATTTTAACATTTTCATTACTATTAGGTCGTCAAGAAAGTAATGTCCCTTGTTTTTAGATGAAAAAACTTATATATCAAAACAAAACATTTATTAAATGAAATAGTCTCCATTCTTATCTATGATGTTTTCCCATCTTACAATCAGGTTGTTAATGCCCTGATTAAAGAAATCACTTGGCTTTGAAGCAAAAAACATGTCGATGTCCTATTTAACACCTTCTACATTTGCATACGTTTTCCCATTAAGATGGTGTTGCAGCGAACGAAAAAGATGGTAATCTGATGGTGCCATATCTGGAGAATATGGTGTGTGTGTATGTGGTGGGGGAGATTCCCAACCGAACTACATAATCTTGTGTTGCGTCAAACGTGCCACATGTGGACGTGCATTGTCGTGGAGAAGAAGAACACCTTTCCGATTGGCGAGTGAAGGGCGTTTCTGATGAAGAGCTTGATTTAAACGTTCCAATTGCTGACTATAGATCTCTGCATTGACAGTTCGCTGTGGATTGAGGAGTTCGAAATGAACTACTCCTTTGATGTCCCACCAAATGCAAAGCATCACTTTCTGCGGATAGAGTACAAATTTTTGGGGTCGTAAGTGGTTTTTTCTAGGACTGAGTCATTGTTTTTGGCGTTTAATATTCGCATAGAGAATCCATTTTTCATCACCAGTGGCAATTCTGTCCAAAAATGGTTCACGCGCATTACGCACCAGAAGAGACGAAGCAACGTTCACGCGTTGGAAACGATGATCATCGGAAAGTTCGTGAGGCACCCAAAGACCTTTTTTATGGAGTTTCCCCATATTCCTTAGATGTTTACGTCCTGTATAAAGTTGTATATGAACTGAGTGTAATCCATAATACAGATGCCGGACTGCTTCAGAAACCTGAATACAGTTTGACATATGTACATGTGAAAGTTATATAGAGAAAAAGTTGATTATGTCTCGAGATATGTTTCCATACGCAATTTTCCTTTCTTGATTCTTTCCTTAATTCCACAATGGTTTCCTATGAAATAGTTGTCCATAACCTTCTGGCATTATAAAACTTTTTTTACATACTTCTTTGTTTGTGTTTGTCCAGCTCGATTTGAATGCTGTTGTGATTGATTGTAATAAATGATTATTATCATTGGTTTAATGCTGATACTTTACTCACTGTCAGTTTGTTCTTTCTTACTTTATATATGAATATCATTTATATGTTGATTCATACTTGAAAGATAATGAAGGAGGGTTTTGGTTTCCTGGATGTGTTTGTTTGTTTGTTTGTTTTGGAATTTCGCGCAAAGCTACACGAGGGCTATCTGCGCTAGCCATCCATAATTTAGCAGTGTAAGACTAGAGGGAAGGC
>NW_013667756.1:32729-36066 GCF_000517525.1 Limulus polyphemus
ATAAATATATTTATATATAAAACACGACAAGGCAGTTGCACTTCAAAGCATTGATTGCTTTGGGCTCTAGAACAGTTGGGTGGTTTGATAACATATTACAAAAAATAGGCCGAAAAAGGTTTTTTAACAGTAAGCAAGAAAGACTATAATTTGTTCAAACTCAAAAACGCTATTTTTTTTGGAGTGATTGTTACTGAAAGGACTTTAAAAGGAATTTGATATTCCCAGAAGAAGAAATGTGAATCATAAGACGGAAAATAGATCCTAACATATAGATGCTGGCGGCCACGTTATAAGTGACCTCAACTTGACTTCCCCCAGTAGGTCAGAGGTGAGTTCACTGACTAACAACGCCATAATCCGGGGTTCGATTCCCGTGGTCGACAGGGCGCATGTAACTTATTGTGTAGCTTTATAGTAAACTAAACTTAATTTTAATTAAAGTAATATCTACTCTTTAGTAATTACGATCTTAAAAGGTCATCACGTTTCGTTCTACTTTACAAGATTGAGAAACTCCCGTTTGTGGTAAATTAAATGACCATCACAAGGAAATGCAAAGAACGTTTATCATCATCATCATCATGTGAGCGGTGACGGCGATCGTGCAGATTTAATACATACGTTGAAAGAATGCTGTTTTTCAACTTCAACAGTTGATGCCATACAATGTCGGTCACTGACCTCTCTAGTCAAAAACTTTTATTGTGTGTGTTTGTGGTCAAGTGAAGGAAGGATTGCGTGATTTTATCATCTGAGGTAGAGTTTTTTAAATTTAAGCACAAAGCTACATAATGGGCTATCTGTGCTCTGCCCACCACGGGTATCGAAACCCGGTTTCTAACGTTGTAAGTCCGCAGACATACCGTTGTGCCACTGGGGGGGGGCTGAGGTAGAGATATAAGCAACAACCAGGAGGTGCAATAGCATTTAGTAATGGTCTTAATTTTAACCTTCTTGAATAAGCAAAGGAAGGGGGGTATATTGAAGTGACCATCATTATTCAAACCTTCCTAAACAGCCTGTGATGATAGTTTTAAAAGGCCAGTGAGGGGGAGGGGGACAATTAAGAAATGGTAATCTTTCTTACCTTCTTAAAGTGAGGTATTGAAGATGTTCATCATTCTAATCTTCCTGTACAACCAGTGAAGAAGGGAAGATACAACTAAATAACGATCGTCATTTTGAAGAACTTTTCAAACAACCATTGATACGGGATGAAGATACAGTTAAATGATGACATTTTCTTGTGTTAGAAATGAAAGCAATGATTTAAATCACTTTTCTAACCTCCTTTTATATTCAGTGAAGAGTAGAGTGCTCAAAGATTGGTTACAATTTTAAACCCTTCCTTATCTTGGGTTAGAAGTGAGAGCAAAGTGTTTAATCATTGCTCTAACATTCCTTATATTTAGAAATGAGTATATATCTTTATTCTAACTGTCTCTGTCTTGAGTTAAAAGAACAGTGAATTAATAATCATAACTGTAAGATTTTCTTTATACTCGCTCAGAAACTGTTATAATGAATTGATGATTACCATAACAATATGTATTTACGTTTAGCCGTGCTAAACATCTCTTTAAGTTAATGTTATACTCCGCAGGTTATTCTAAAATATAAATTTGATGCTACAAAACTTTTTTTTTCTCCCTGTTGAATTGAATTGGGAATTCTCAATATTCAAAAAGGCATAGTTCAGCATAATTTTCATTTTTCTCTGCTAGTTAACCCGCGAAATAAAATTAAACGTGAAGGCTTTTTACTATTTAAAATATGTTCGAATATATATATATATCTTAACTGTTTCTAAAAAAACCTCTGTGTGAGTGTCCACTTATATTTGGCAAATCGCTGGACAAACTGTCACCAAATCTGTTTTGTTTTTTCGCTTATAACTCCCATGGCTTCGGCGTGTGAATCTGACAACCCTATGTCACTCCTGGCAGCCTACATGTTCCCTATGCATTGAAAAGCCAGGCACAGGCTGTTTAGGAAGGTTTGAATGATGATGGTCACTTCAATATCCCTCCCTTCCTTTGCTTATTCAAGAAGGTTAAAATGAAGATCATTACTAAATGCTATTGCACCTCCTGGTTGTTGCTTATATCTCTACCTCAGCCCCCCCCCCAGTGGCACAGCGGTATGTCTGCGGACTTACGACGCTAGAATCCGGGTTTCGATACCCGTGGTGGGCAGGGCACAGATAGCCCATTGTGTAGCTTTGTGCTTAATTACAAACAAACATACAAACAAACAATGCATTGAAAGGGTAGTTTAGCAAGTGAACCATTATTTGACAGAAGTCTGCGTGTGTCCGTTTGTTGGAGAACTGCTGGGCCGATTATCACCAAACCTGGTAAGTACCCTTATTAGAAACTTTATGGAGGGACATAATAGGTTGGTGTTCGGATCTGACCAAGTATGTTACCTCTAGGGGGCCCTGTGTCTTCCCCGTGAGTTGAACGGGTACATCAGCTATCGTTTAGATATCTATATATAAAACTCAAAATCTGTGTTTGTTTGCTTATTTGTCCGTCGCGTTCACTGCGCAGGTCACACTTCCCTCACGTGAAGGTGCGCAAAACGACAATTTTTCGTTGATATACGCGTCTATCGTCTGCTACCGAACCGGTAATTTTGTCTATAACATATACATTACATGAATAAATTCTACGCAGACTTGACATTTTTTGATAAGTTTGAGTTAACATTTAATTTAGAATATATAGCGTTATAGGCCTATTTAGTTATATATCATTAATTATACAACTACTAATACATCATATATTTAACCTTGCACACAAAATAAATGCATGCAGAATTAGAATGTGGTGTGTGAAAAAGCAAACAGTAGGCCTAGCCTACAAAATAAAATTATGCTATCTACCAAGAAACAGAATACGTGAAAAGAGTAAGGCTTAAATTATAATAGTTATACCATACAATGAGACTAAGGTCAACTCAATGTTACTACTGGTAGAGCACTTGCATGAGGTGGAAGATGAGTTGAACCTGGAAATTGTATTATTTTTATTAGCATTACAATAGATCGGCCTATTTATTTGTAGATTAATAATTATACATCTACTAATACATCATATTGTTACGTCTTTGGTCGTTAGTTAATTTCCCGTATAATTTCTTTCGGATGAAACTTTAGCGACACAAGTCCTTTCTTAAATAAAACTAGTTTATCATTTCTCAATTCAACTTTGCAATACACAGAATTTCCACAGTCACATACACACCCTATAATTCACAACCATCGATTCACGCACTTTACTTACTACCGCGCTTGACTCAGTTGTCCGTCTATATCTTCAATCTCTCTGTC
>NW_013667756.1:36327-54674 GCF_000517525.1 Limulus polyphemus
CAATATATTTAACCTCACACACAAAAGAAATGTATGCAGAATTAGATTGTGGTGTGTGAAAAAGCATACAGTAGGCCTAGCCTATAAAATAAAAGTATACTGTCTACCATAAAATAAACTATGTGAAAAAATGTAAGGCTTATGTTATAATAATTATTGTGTAAAATGAGAATAAATTCAAGTCAGCGAATGTGTCTTATTCTATTCTTTTCTTTTTTTTTTCCTCTGGGTGACTAGATACCTGGAAGAGGATTTTTTTTATACATTATAAAGTACAATATTGCATTTTGTTTGTAGCATATTTCATACATCAATGCCATAATGTGAATACATTATCACATTCAAAAAAATATATTAAATTTAAATTCATAATATTACATACATAAAACATAATAACATGTTAAAAACATAATATTACATACATATTTATGTTTAAAATTTAAATATTTGAGGAGGGATGACGGGGTATGGGAGAATATAACTAGGCTTATCCTGTTCGGAAGAATGGGTACTCATACGTGAATAAGATAATCTAAATATTCTCCATATGGGCCTATTTATCCTTGATAGTGAAAGAAAAACAAAAAAACATCGTTCTTAAGGAAGCCCTGATTTAAAACAGGTTCGTAGTTTGTTTTGAAAAATCAAACCTAAGATTTTTTTGTTTTGTTTTTCATAAATTCACAAAATGTTTTTAACCTATCGAAATATGAAACGAAAAAACAGAGAGAGTAGTTGTTTTTTTTTGAAAAATTGGGCAACTTTATATATATAAAGCACAAGTAACCTTTTCACGGTAACATTTTTTTTAACAATCTCAGCTAAACTTGGGGGGGATCCATGGGGTCCCACAGGAAGGTCAGCTTTCGGATCTGACCCATATGTCACCCCTGGAGTCGTATGGGTTTTCTGTACTATGACATTGATTTCTAAAAATCATTCGAAATCATCTTTAGAGCACTATGGGGAGTGACAGTGGAGGGTTGACATTCGGACCTGACCTCCCATGTCACCCACAAGGGTGCCTTGCTATCTATGCGTTCCACCTCCTGGTTTCAACTAATCTCAACCAAACTTGGGCTGCACCCTTAGGGTCTTCTGGGGAATAACATAAGGAGATCGGGTTACGAATCTGACTCCCCACGTAAACCTTGGAGGAACCTATGTATTTTCCGTGCTATTCTCTTGATAGTGACCAAACTTTAAAAACACCCTTAAGATACTTAGGGGAATGACATAGGGTGCTTCGATCTCTCCTCCTTTATCATCCCCTCGGGGAACACTATGTTGTCCCCGTGTGTTGAACCGGTAAATCAGCTAGTACATATGTTTACAACGAAAGTCTTCATAAATATAATTGTACAAACAAATACGTTTTGAGTATTTAAAATTATATATGTATATAATTTATGAATTATAGCTTTCAAATTGCGTTATGTTTTTCATTTTTTTACATCGGTATATTTCATAATATATGTTATTCTTCTTTGATTCTTACTTTTTATTGCGCGGGAAAAGGAATTAGCTCTGAAGACAAAATTTTTCACTAAGAGATGGCGCCACCCTGATAAAACAGTCTGTAATTTTATTTGAAATTTTAGCTTTTTATATCTTTGAATATTTATTTAATTAATTTGCAATAAAAGTCTATATATTAGCAGTAAGACAGGTATACATATCAAAGATGATTTGTTATCATAAAAATTGAAACTCTAGCATTACGAAAAATAATTTATTTTTTCTATCTTTCCAGAAATTGGGCAGATTAATTACATCTTTATCTTGTCCACCTGCAGGTGGCAGAACAGTAATCTGAGTACTTATAACGCTAAAAATCGGGTTTAGATACTCGCGGTGGTCACAGCACGTAATAGTCCATTGTGTAGCTTTGTGCCTAACAACAAACAAACTATAGCTTTTGAAGGTGAAATCCTATTTCACCACCTAGTGGCGCTGTTTATACTTTTACTGTTATTAATGGTTATCGGAAACAAAAACATGTGGCGAAGAGGCTTTCACATTTCTGTTATTTTTCTGTTTATTTTTGCTATTGTTACGTATAACAAAGAAATTACAAGCAAGTTAAACCTGGTTCTCCTGAAGTTTAGAAACCATCAGTGATATGTGCACTTTAGTGAATTCTCTCTCTTACAACCAGAGGGCAGTACTTGTATCAGCTGTTAAAGGAGAGTCGGGGCTTTTTTTCACGTAAATAATACTGGCATTGAATAAAATTATACTTCGGTATTTCGTCTTCATTTGGGTTTTCCTATTTTTGCTCGGAATACATTCTTAACGACCTTAAAGTCCCTGAAACTCTTACACAAAAGAAACGAGCTATTTTTTGCAAACGCAGAGATATTCAACTCTCTTACCTCGAAATCTCTCTTAAAAATTAATAAAATAAATTTTGTATTCAGTTATTTTTATTTGTAGTGTTCTTCTGCAGTGCGTTATTGTACATACGTTGTATATATTTTCTTGCTCTTCGTGTTATATTGGTTAAGTGAAATAGATAAATATTCACCCATGTGGAAGTGATTTACAAAGCTCATTTACGCATCATTTTATTTGCAAACCACTAATTGATAGTAAATAAAATGTTGACTTAAACAAGAGTGACAATGGATCTGACACTTTTAAACGTTCACTTAGACAAAGCGAAAGTTTAGTTATGTTTGTTTCTTTGGAATTAAGCACAAAGCTACACAATGGGCTATCCGTGCTCTGCCCACCACGGGTATCGAAACCCGTATTCTAGCGTTGTAAGTCCGCAGACATACCGCTGTGACACTGGGGGGCGTTTAGTTACGCAGATAAAACATGGCTTAGTAACGAAATACTTTATTTAGAAAAAAGCCCTGTATTCAAAAATTGTGTCCTTTCGTAATTTACGTTGTCAAATTTGTCTCACCTGCCGTTGGATTGCTTTATTCAAAAGCCGAGTTTTGTTGTTGAATCGCATTAGATAAACTTAAGTTCTGCTTTGAACACCTTTTCTAAGTTGGCAAAGAATGATTATAATTAATTGTGCTTGCCATAAGACTATTATTGTTATTAGACCTGTTATATCTTTTAACACAGCGTTCTTTATTCTGTCCCTTTATTCTCTTCAAGAAGAAGAGTGTGTACTAGTATTTCAAACACATAATGTGTGTTATATTCATAGCTGACGACGCGTTTTGCTCAATACAGACCTTATCAGACAAGAAGTGGTCCTATTTATATAAGCTATTTCTACAAAAACAATTGTTACGGTTTGCTTCGATATCCTAGAAAAGAAGAATTCAGTTTAACCCTTTAAAATGTTAGTGTGACAGTATTTAAAAGTTGTAATATATTGGTTTTATCTCCTGATATTCATTTTGAACTAGAATAGTCAATAACTCCAACATAGAATTTACTGCTTTAAATTGGACAAACTAATTATTTGCTACAAAACGTTACTGTAACAAGTTAACTTATATATTGGCCACTTTTTTAAAGTCAATTGTCCGTGGGCTTCTGTGAAAAACACATTATAGGTGCCCAAAATTTAAGATTTAAGTTCAAAGTAATAACTAATGTATTTATATGCTTTGTAATAAAACTAAATCAGGAAAGTGCTGAAAAATGCATTTATCAAAAAGGGCTTGCCTGTCATTCAAATTATATTGTATTATAAAACCAAGGTATTACTTTAAAACATTTTATTATTGAAATTGTAGAAATGTTTCAAGTTAAAGGAAAACAAACAAATATTTCAAATTTGAACCAATATATCAATATACGTATATTTAATTATTTCGTGTATAAATATGCAGCACCAAATAAAGGAAGCTTACAAAATAAAACAGATAAAACTACGTCATTATTATTTTTATCAAATTAAAAATTATTTTTACCGAAGGTACTATGTTTTTCTTGGAGGGGGGACTTAACTTTTTTTGGTGTCATGTTATTTTGCTCCCCAGTGGCGCAGTGGTATGTCTGCGGACTTACAACACTAGAACCCGGGTTTGGATACCCGTGGTGAGCAAAGTACAAATAGCCCATTGTGTAGCTTTGTTCTTAATTTCAAACAAACAAACACTCAGGTTATTCTCGAAATAGTAGATAGTGATGACATCTGTTGATTGGATATCAAACACCAATATCCTGAGAACAAGAATATCCGAATATCATTTACACAAGCTAGTAAGAGTAGTTATGTTACAGTAGAAACTTCAACAGGTTCAGAAAATTTACATTTTAATTACTTTCGTACATTAAATTAGTGTTGAAATATAAATTTAAATATTTAAGAAGTATAAACTGACCAAATCATTTTGGACTCAAATTAACACATTTTAACATTCCAAAACAGACGATCTCTTACTACAGAAAAACATAATCGGAAGTCTTTGTCTTTGAACATCTTGATAATAAACAGTAGGTTTGGTGGAACTTAGGACAAAATAATACTATCCTCAAGACTGTTCATCAGGTAGCCTGCGTTATGCTATCATCAAAACTATAAATCTTACGTGACTATAGCCTACTGACGACTGTTTATCATTTAGCTAGTGTTGTCATATCCTCAAGACTATAAGTATTACGTGACTATAGCCTACTGACGACTGTTTATCATTTAGCTAGTGTTGTCATATCCTCAAGACTATAAGTATTACGTGACTATAGCCTACTGACGACTGTTTATCATTTAGCTAGTGTTGTCATATCCTCAAGGCTATAAGTATTATATGGCTGCAACTTACTGACGACTGTTTATCACTTAACTAGCTTTGTCCTGTCCTTATTACTATAAATTCTTTTGTATGTCGTGTCATAACGGAAGACAGTTTAAAAAATGCCATGTAAGAGACGTTAAACATTTTAGTTCATGTTGTTAACGTCGTGTTTGTAATACTTGTTTTATTTTAAACTGCCCCCAAGTGGCACAGCGGTATGTCTGTAGACTTACAACGCTAGAATCCGGGTTTCGATACCCGTGGTGGGCAGAGCACAGATAGCCCATTGTGTAGCTTTGTACTTAATTACAAATAAACAATACTTTAAACTTTTTAGATCATTTTTCTTGTACATAAAACATGAATTGAATGGTGTTAAAGAACTGTATTGAATTAGAAAAAACACACACGTATATACCTACACGTTTATTTGTGATTTATAAGAATAACAAAATGTTATGTATCTTGTAGTATAATGAAATAATTTTCCAAAAACTAATATTTATATTTTGCTTATTTTTAGGTTTTTGAAACACCAGAGAATGCCCAAGGCCTATGAGGAGATTAAACTAATAATAGGTGTTCCAGAAAAATTAAATACAAAACCAGAACATTTTGTGTCTAAGTGGATAGGGGTTTAAATAGAGAGATAGGTGCCTTTGTAGAAATGAAATAAACGGGATTAAAAGTTCTTTGTTAGATTTTTTTTTCTGAAAAGAAACGATCTTATAGTGGTAAAAAATGTATGGTTTTTCCAAGGGTCTTGTATTCATTGACGTTTATAATGATATCGATGCTAGACGAAAAGAACTATGCGAGACCAAAAAACCCCGACTCACCGAAAATAGAGGTTATCATGTAAGGACTGCTGCTATGGAGGGTTTACAAGAGGGTTTTATTAGTTGTACGTATAGAAATAATCTTGGTCAGCTCCCTAGCGTCCTAGATAGGGATGAGTTCGTCTCCATCCATACAGTAGAAGATCGACTTCCCCCTGTTCCTGAAGGGGAGGAGGATGAAGAGGAAGGACCAGCGATGACGTCCACAATCACTAATCACAAAAAACAACTGGTTTCTCCGAAAGAAAGCTTTATGACTATGTTAGAGCTCAATCATAACGATAATAGTGAGAACAATTCTATTGAAGAAAAACTGGTAGAGGAGGTTATTATTTATCGTCTTCCTGGAGAAAGGTTGGGCATGGCTCTCAAGTTCGAAGGAGGTGTTGACGTCAAGGATAACGTGTCTCAAATTTTCATTCAATCAATAAATGCAGACAGCCCAGCTGCACGAGCGCGCTGCCTTATTAAACCTCTACAAGAAGGAGATGAAATATTGAAAATCGATGGGCACAATGTCTGCGAAATCACACGTTTAGATTGTGTATCGTTATTAAGAGATGCTTCTTTGTGTATTAAAATGTTGATAAGACACGAAAACATAAATGGTAATAATCATCTTACTAGTGGTCATACTCAATCGTTAGAAACATTAACAGACGTAGTTAATAATGACGATAAACCCCCGTTACCCAGCAAAAAAATGGTATTGACTCCTCCTCTTCCTCCTCGAAAATCCTCTAATTTGATTAAAAACGCCACCTGTAGGCAGCAAGAAGAACCAGAGCAAAGTGTTATTGATAGAATTGCTATTATAGAACAAAACAATAAGTTACCTGATTTCCCCATTAAAAGGCCATCCAAACCTCCTCCACTTCCTCCTCGCATACCTAAGCCACTTCGTACTTCCAATACGATAGATAGCCTGCCAGAAAAACAACTTCCAAGGGATGAAAAACTAAGTATGAAATTGCCACATTGGGAAGTCCTGATGCAGCGTCGCGTTGCACGTCTGGAGGACACTTTACACCAAGACGAAAGTGAGGCAACTGTCTACATCGACACCTTTGTTAAAAAGGACACTCAGACCACAGAATCGGAACCTAGTGACACTGGAAGTTCGGTGTCGAGGATGATCGAGAGATCTTGCACAGATAATTCTAACTTGAACAGCCAGACTACGTTGGCTCAATCTTTCGATTTGAAACAAGTTCTAAGTCCTTTTGAACAACTGGAGAGGGAATTTAATGATTCCGAGGAGAAACTTTCAGATACAATTTCTCATTCTGGTATTTCTGATGACCTTAATATGGTATTCAGTACCCAAACTATAGACTCAACAGTGTTTGCCATTGAACCTCCAGAGTCCTTTCAAGACTATAGTCCTGAAGCAACAGTTGAAAATTGTTCATTTCCAGCTGTACATGCAGATGATAAAGAAGGCAACAAGTTCGATTCACCTTTTTATATTATGAAGGATACATTTTTCTGTGTTGAACCAGGAGTTGCACAAGAAGAAGATTATCAGGGTGATGTTACTGCCAATGTGGCCTTATCCCACATTGAAATGAAAAAAATGAATGAAACAACAGGAGAACGATCCAACCTACAAATTCACCGTATACAAGAACATGAGAATGGCACAAATCTCCAGGAAGTGAATATTTATAATCAATTCATAAGCGCAAGAACTCCAACAGAAGAGAAAGTTATTCTGGAAGAGAGTGTCAAAAATAGTAACACAGAACAACGTATAGTATCCGAACAAACTATCATTATTCAAGATTCAAAGAAACTAGCTACTTTACCGCAGTACCCTGAAAGTAGTTCTCACCAGCAAGAAACGCAACACTCTCCAGTTGTAAACGAATCGCTTTCTTTTGCTTCACAACCAATTAAAAACGTTTCAGAAAATTGGAATGAAGATGCCAGTAGTACAAATACAATCAATTTTAATTATTGTTCAGCTGATGGGGATAGAAATTCTTTGAGTTGCGTAGCACCTGCGAAAACTGTGAAATTGAATGAAAACAACATTACATTTTTGAGTGCAGAAGAGTACTCGAAATTCGAAGTAAACAGGCCTAACAGAACTGATTCAAAGACCGTAGAGAGAATAAAAGCTACTGAAGTTACCATCAGTGATGATAACAGAGGATCTTTGGTACAACAACAACAACACCAAAATGGAGCAGATGACAACATAATAAGGTAATGAATGTTGTGGAAATTAGACATGAAACTACTATACTATAAAATTTTATGTAATGGCATTGTATTTTTATTTAAAGATAAATCTCCGAAAGAGTTAAAAATCGCATTCTGAATATATATTACTAAGAAGGTTTAATCTAAAATTAATGTTTATCCATTTTTGTTGCTTATTAGATTTTACAAAACTGCTCTAAATAGTAGATATTTTACTTGTAGTTTTACTTAAAACATCGTTCGTCAGTACTATTAAAAATTTGTTCTTAATAGTGAACGAGTATGAAAGAAATGTAGAGGCCAGAATAATATAACACGAGGAAAACGCATGATTTGTATTTGCTTTCTTGAATTGTTTCTGTAACATTCAGTTTTGTCATAAAATTAGTCTGTATTCTTCATTGTTCAGCGCCACAACTGTTAATTATTAACAGAAAATTAATGTATGTAATTTAAGATGTTCGATAGGTGGCATTTAATGTTTTATGTGCATTTTTGGTTCCTTGTTATAGTGCCCTGGTTGAAATAGGTATTTATCATTTGAACGTACTGTCGCTAGATGCTAGTGAGGCTTTTTCTTAATCAACTTTACTCCGGATATAGGTTTCCCACCTAACTGAATCATTAAAATGGGTTCGCTTGTACAGGTATATAGTTTTTAGGATTTTCACTAGGTGGCACTGAGGGATATCGTTAATAGGCGGTTCTCGTGTTTCTTATTGCCATTGAAGAAATAAAATCAATACAAACACATCTCGTTTTTAGAAGTGTCATTTGAAGAGATTCAAATCTTCTTTCTTCTTATTAGTCTGCTTGACTAAAAGTAAACATGAACCGGATAAGATCGCGTCAGGTTTTTGTGGTGTAAGCGAAAAACAAGACGTACAGAAAGGTAAATGTGTTCTCGCAAGTGAAAGAATAAACTTACAGAAAGGTGTATGAGGATTTTAGAAATAGTTCAAACCTAAATCAGTATTCACATTGTCTCACGTTTTCTTTATTAATCTTTCTTTTGAATTAAATTTATTTACGCTAGGGGCTTCGTATGGCCCGGTAGTTATGGCGTTCGACTCGCAATCTACGGGGCGCAGGTTCGAATCCTATTTACCAAACATGCTTGCCCTTTCAGCCGTTGGGGCGTTATAATGTGACGGTCAATTCCTACGTTGATAAAAGAGTAGCCCAAGAGTTGGCGAGTGGTGTTGACTACCTCTAGTCTATCACTGCTAAATTATGAACGTCTAGCGCAGATAACCCTCGAGTAGCTTTGCACGAAATTCAAAACAAACAAACAATTCTATAAATTTTAAGTCAGTTGGTTGATTTTCCCCCATTTTGTTAAGTTTTATTATCAGTATTATAATTGCTTGGACGTATAACAAAGGTTGCATACTCTACGTGGAACAAACGCGTTGTCTTTGAACACAAATAATAATTTTTACAGGGCTTTATTAAAATTTAAATAGGCTCTAATATGTATTTTTTTTTCAGCCGAAATTATTAACATCAGAAACAATTCTTATATTTGCCGTGATTCACTTGTTGCGTACGAAACAACGAAAACACGCCAAGTTATTTTGTATATATATATGCAAGTCTGGTGTGTATGCGTGTGTTCCCCAAACATTCCATTCTGCTTTGTTTATTCATGCAGTGATATAAAAATAAACAGACAGACACATTCCGTGATTACTTGTGTGTCGGTAGGTTGTAATTTATTTCTTCTCTCACCCGCGGCGCTGTAACCGGCTCATGCTCGACTTGATAACAAAAAGGAAGGAGTGAGTGATTCGTGGTCATGGACCGTTGGGCCGAGTTGTCGTTTGTAATAGAAGGCAGCCTAGAACCAACAGAGTAGGTAACTTAAGTTAATTAAAACTTGAATATTATATATATTTGTGTGTGTGTACACAAAGAAAAACAGAATACATGCGATATAAAATCGTATTGTTATGCTCCAAGTTATATACGTTGATTAATTATCAAGATGGAAATAATTACGAAAACACACACGACAACGAGTAATGACACCTAGATGTTGTATTTATTCATAGTACAAAACATTATCACAGAAAATTCAAAATAATAATGAATAACTTGTACATTGCTCGTATCTTATATGTGAGGCTTTTGTTTTACACAGAGTATTACACCTTGTTTTCTTGCTGTCATATATCAAGAACTTACATTAAGGTTGTGACGATCGGTTATCAATCATTTTCATGGTTACTAGCCCATACAGTCACCTAAGGCTAATTATTAGTTGGTAAAACTTTTTATCTTTTTATTCTCATTGTTTTATAACTAGAGAATTTTTACTAATTTGTTTTTTATTGGCTACAAATCTACTGCCGTCTTCAGGGAAGTCCTGAAATGGACTATTTCTGTGTTTGTAGTGGTTGGGATTCAATCTTGGACCTTTTGAATAAAGAGGCTTGTGCGTTATTTACTCAACCAACGTCTCCCCCGTTAGAAGTCGAATCAAACAGTGGCCACACACTACAGACGTAATTCAAAAATTTATGAACCATCTGTACAGACGATACAATTCGTAATAGAAACAGAAGATAACTGATTTCCATTCCTTGATTTGATGGTTACGAAGATCATAATTCATATACTACAATAGTTTATAGGCGTCATAGACTACTTAGATATGTAATACTGAAGTAATTAAGAAGAAGGAAGGTAAACAAATCACTAGAACCCTCTTTAACAATAGATACCCGAAACACCTGTTAAAGAACAAAGTAAATAAGACAAACACCAAGAATATACAAGAAGAAAATTGCAACCTTTTTCCCTATGTCAGAGATCTATCTCTGAGAACATACATTATTCAGAAGCCACAACACAACATGATCGCAATTAGTACACACCAAAAGACCCAGTAGAGAGAAAAAAACATCATTTATACATCTTCTTTAAACACGTATCTCATTACACTAGAAAAACAAAAAGGCCAATAAAAACTAGAATTCTACACTAGAAAACTAGAATTCAACATACAACACTTAGAAATACCGAGCTATTTGCAATGGTCTATCGTGTCAAAGAAGACCACTTTACAGACCGTACCATGCACTTTTGAATTTAAATAAACACAATGCAAGCATAAGTAAAAGAAAATACCTTTATTAAGAAATCTACAGAATGATTAACTTAAAAATGACACAATTTAATACAACTACACGGGTTTTCTTAGAATAAATTGTTTGTTTGTTTGCTAATTTGTTTGTATGTTTGCTGTGTTAGCACTGGTGGTGTTCATTTAAGAATATCTTAACATCACCTCGACCACATTATACCTGTTCGTGAACACAGTAACTTCCAGTGCACATGAGAGGTAGCAGATGATCGTGACAACATGAGGAACTCGGAAGGCTACTAGTGAGGTTTGCCAGTGTGTTTCTCAAAGTAGGTGGCCACCCGGAGAGGAAAACTTTTAACTGCTCCCCACATAGAGACCAGTGCCAAGAAGTACGATGGCTCCCTTGAACTACCAGGAAAATCACCAGCATGAAAATCAACTGGTTGCTAAGGGATCTAGTTATGCATAATCATCACAATGCTTGGTTGTGGTAAGTCATCGTGGTTAAGAAGAAAAGTATTCTGTCACCTGCTAGTGGGTGAAGTTTAACACCCTCCAGTGTGCTCCTGTTGTCATGTACAAATGAATGTCTGGACGTTAAAGAAAAGATCTTACTGATTTAGTTCACTAGAATAAGTATCCAGCTATCGGCAGATGGAGCTGAATTACAAAATGAAGCTTAAGGCTGCTTTCAGCACTCATGGTGAACTGAATGAGTTCTACATAATGTAATTTGGCCTGTGTAACAGGTCAGTCACTTTCAAATATCTGACTGCACTCGCATTACAGAGCTTACAAGAGGAAGTGTACAACATCTATCTCTCCAACATCCCATTGTTTGGTCACGTTTCAGGTTGCTTCTGAGAACCTATGACTGGTAATTCAGTGAATGAGGAAAGCAGGCCTCAAACTGGAGTCTGGAAAGTGTGTGTTTTTACGTATGATAGGTGCAAAGAAGTCACTGGCCCTCGAAGATCATGACTATCAAAAATTAGATCCGGCTCAAAAACCATAAAGAAGGCTGCAGCTGTCTTTACTTTGTGTTATATCATTAAATCATTGTGGCCGAATTTTCTACAACAGTGGAACTGGTGACATACACCTTAGGTGGACTGATAAATGTGAGCAAGCATTCCAGCCATTGACGTGCACCCTAACTGATGTGCTGGTTCATTCTAAACAGAGTTGTCCATTTATTCTGGATTCAGATGAGAGTCCATGTGAGTTGGCTTTAACAAAAAGGCTTAGTTTCATTAGGCTTACAAGCCAAATCTTTAATAATCAAATACCTTCAGAAACCCCAAAACTGAACAAATAAACCATACGGACGACCTTCAGTATCTAGAACGTGACTTATTAAAGAAGAAAAAATATCAAAGTAAAAGTAGTTAGCTGAGAGACCGGAGAGTACAAGTCCCAGAAAGCTGCGAAGTTATTCTCAGTATGAAACTTTTGATTCATCACAACCTCATCACTCTAAGTATGTAA
The DNA here is from genome assembly GCF_000517525.1 of Limulus polyphemus. NCBI lineage: Eukaryota > Metazoa > Arthropoda > Merostomata > Xiphosura > Limulidae > Limulus > Limulus polyphemus. Next base: position 48,663 of record NW_013667756.1, read on the forward strand.
TACTTGTGTGTGTGTTTTATATCAAAGACTATCTACTGTGTCTACCGCCGTGAACCGAACCCCGGATTTTGGCGTTTTAAGTCTGTAGACTTAAAGTTGTCCCACTGGGGGACTGGAATATTTGATTCATCACAACCTCATTTTTCTTAGTATGAAACTTTTGTTTTATCACAACCATATTATTCTTAGTATGGAATATTTGATTCATCACAACCTTATTATTCTTAGTATGGAATATTTGATTTATCACAACCATATTATTCTTAGTATGGAATATTTGATTCATCACAACCTTATTATTCTTAGTATGGAATATTTGATTTATCACAACCATATTATTCTTAGTATGGAATATTTGATTTATCACAACCTTATTATTCTTAGTATGAAATATTTGATTTATCACAGTCTCACACGCTCTCTCTCTCTAGGAATGCGCTTCCCTCGTTCATGCTGAAACCCACAGAACATGTAATATTAAATCATTACGGTTCCATTTATTTTCTGTCAACTGATCTAAAACCTCCATATTCAATAAATCACATGTTTTTAACTAACTGCATGTGTTTAACATATCTTTGTACAGGAACACCTTCACTGTTTCGTTGTATCATGACCATAAAAACACCATTATAAAAAACTTCTATTTTAGGATAATAGTTTAACTTTTTAAATTAAAACCAAAATATGTTGATTACTAAATGACAATAACATCAAAGAACGTGCCTTAGGCATAGAAACCGAAACAGAAACCGTCAGAAAGAAACGTTGTAAGTAGATTCCTAAGACATCCAAAACACAACCTAATCCTACACTGAATAAGGGTTTCAATGCATATCAAGACACGTTAATAAGAATTTTACAACAAATATTCATTCATTAATTAGCTAGGCCTCGTATTTTGTTTTACCCACTATCATGTCCTAAGTTGAACAAAAAACGCGCGTAGCTAACTGATGAATGAATAGTGGTTATAAAATTCTCATCAATGCTATAAGTTTAACTACCAATTTGGCCACCACTTTTGATTTCATTCCTTTAAGTCGTACTCAATCCTTTCACACCTGAGGTCGTTTTATGAGATAGTAGACACCATTCTGATCAATATAAATACTATATCAATTAAATGTTAAAATTAAGTAGTTAATACAGAGGTGTCAATTAATTAACTAAATTTGTGTAGCATGTTATTTTCTAATATTAAGACATTGTCTTAAACATTAGCATTAAAGTATTTCCATTTAACGGGTAAATGATTTCCTAAAGTCAACTGTTAGGTAGCGACAAACACAATTAGTAACTATACCTAAGGTGTAATCAATGCCAGAGGGCAGTAAACTGTAATGATAGCTATTTGGCTTCTGTCAGTGATCTCCTTTATTACACCATCCTGATTGGTAAAACATACTACACCCGAGCACGGCATGGCCAGGTGGTTAGGACGCTCGACTCGCAATCTGTGGGTCGCGGGTTCGCATCCCCATCCCACCAAACATGCTCGCCCTTTCAGCCGTGGGGGCGTTATAATGTCACGGTCAATCCCACTATTCGTTGGTAAAAGAGTAGCCCAAGAGTTGGCGGTGGGTGTTGATGACTAGCTGCCTTCCCTCTAGTCTTACACTGCTAAATTAGGGACGGCTAGCGTAGATAGCTTTGCGCAAAATTCAAAACAAACAAACAAACATACTACACCCAGTAGGTTTTGGGTTTACACCAGAAATAATTAGCCGATGGTATAATACAAATTACCATTTAAGTCACAAAAGATTTTTTTTTCATATTTTAAATTCTGCTTTTTCTATTTCCATTCTTATGTCTCAACTAATAATGTAAAAAGTATTTTAAAGTTAATTTTAATAGTGAGCATACGTTACACTAAACTTAACATATGGCAAATGTTTTTCTTCTTTAAAAAAAAAGGAATTAAGGTGAGACGTAGGCATATTTGTACATGTGTCCCTCAGTGACCAGCGGTAAGTTGACAGACTTACAATGCTAAAATCCGGGGGTTGATTCCTCGCGGTGGACAGAGTGCGAGTGGCTTATTGTGTAACTTTACATTAAAACAACAACAATTTCTGTATGTAACAGACTTATTTATTCAGTGATTTTGGATTATACATTAAAATGAAAACGATAAGTTTATTTATAACTTGTACTTATATCTATCTGTATGTACACTAATGGGTGTAAGTTAGACAGCAGTGTATAAACTCCCTGCGTTAATATATATTAGCATAACCGTAAGTTATTCATAATTACTTCAGATAGACGTGTTCTTATTTATATAACTTTATAATAATTATTAAACTTAAAAAAAAGAAAAAAAGAGAAGGCTTCTTTGCATTTTGTACATTGTGTTTGACTTAATTTCATAAAGTGCCGGCCCGGCATGGCCAGGTGGTTAGGGCGCTCGACTCCCAATCTGCGGGTCGCGGGTTCAAATCCCCGTAGCACCAAACATGCTCGCCCTTTCAGCCTTAGGACCGTTATAATGTGACGGTCACTCCCACTATTCGTTGGTAAAAGAGTAGCCCAAGAGTTGGCGGTGGGTGGTGATGACTAGCTGCCTTCTCTCTAGTCTTACACTGCTAAATTAGGGACGGCTAGAGCAGATAGCCCTCGTGTAACTTTGCGCGAAATTCAAAACAAACAAACATAAAGTGCCAGCAGATTGTGTTTGACTTAAGTTCATAAAGTGCCTACAGATTGTGTTTGACTTAGTTTCATAAAGTGCCAACATATTGTGTTTGATTTCATAAAGTGCCAACAGATTGTGTTTTACTTAATTTCATAAAGTGCCAACAGATTGTGTTTGACTTAGTTTCATAAAGTGCCAACATATTGTGTTTGATTTCATAAAGTGCCAACAGATTGTGTTTTACTTAATTTCATAAAGTGCCAACAGATTGTGTTTGACTTAATTTCATAAAGTGCCAACAGATTGTTTTTGATTTGATTTCATAAAGTGTCAACAGATTGTGTTTGATTTGATTTCATAAAGTGCCAACAGACTGTGTTTGATTTGATATCATAAAGTGCCAACAGATTGTGTTTGATTTAATTTCATAAAGTGCCAACAGATTACGTTTTACTAAATTTCATAAAGTATCAACAGATTGTATTTATAGGAAACTTGACTAGTTGTAACGTTCTCTGTTGATTTCTTTGTAAAATTATTACAACGATATACTAAATATTTATATTCTCACGATTTTTTTTATAGCATGAAAAATTTAAATAAATATGAGCGCGTTCTCTGTTTATTAAAATAGAGCTATAAATTACTGCAATGAAATTAGAATGTTAATGGCTTTCAAAGTGGATAAGATAAAAATACTCCCACTTCTTGCTTATAATAATCATGATTTAATTCTGGAGCATAACATTTTAAAATGGCCAAAAGGAGGCACTGCATTCGTGTCTCTTTGATTTACGAACCCAGACTAAATTCACTTAATTCGGTAACGAGTGCGTTCGCCTTACAACTAGTTTCACCATATAAGTTGTTGGATCACTTGACTGATGAATGTTCAAAAGTTCGTATTAGGCATATCGGTAGTTGACGTACAAAAGTGTTTTAAATTACGAACTACTAGATGAGGACACGCGTTATAAACTTGAGTTAATGCAGCTCGCTTGCAAATATACAAAAGAGCAAAATCTCAAGAGAAACTAATATTACTGCTTTGGTTAGTGGAGTCCATACTGATTGTTTTCGTCTCAGAATTCATCAGACCCAGCAAGCATGCATCACAGACGAGATTTTTTCAAAAGATTGTTTTGTTTATCGTGGAGGAAGGGCTGGGCTTATAGTAGAGGAATAATAATTTTCTTTAGACTCCGTGTTACCATTCATTCTTGAACATTTCTTATCAGTACACTCAAAGGTTCTGTCTTTTTTTGTCCTGTCTGGAAATACCAGAACATACTTCGTTTTTAAATCACGCCCTGTTCCAAGGTCATATACGGCATTAAGGACAAAGATAAGGTGTGGCCAAAGTCTTGGATGGAAATTAGTAAAGCGAGGACTGGTAGTTGACGCATGTGACGCCAAACGTTTTATGGTATTTAAAATCATGCAATAAAATCTAGCGTTTCAGCTTTACGCCGCTTTTTGTTTTAAATAATGTATATCTAAATACGTAAATCTTTCCGTTATGAAATATGCAGTGACTCCCCATAACAACAATGATCACTTTTATTTCGAACTGATCACGTTCTCAACTCCACGCCCCATGTTACCTCAAATCTGTCAATTATTCAGTAATTCTTATCACGAATACAAATGGTTTTGGGCTTGAATAGGATGTGCATGTCATTCTGATCAGTACAAAGAACCAGCCACCCCCTCTCCTTATTCACACATATTCTGTTCCATTCTTTAGTTGAATAGTTCAAAGAACCAGCCCCTCTCCTTATTCACACATATTCTGTTCCATTATTTAGTTGAACAGTACAAAGAACTAGCCACCCCCTCTAATTATTCACACATACTCTGTTCCATTATTTAGTTGAACAGTACAAAGAACCAGCCCCCTCTCCTTATTCACACATATTCTGTTCTATTCTTTAGTTGAACAGTTCAAAGAACCAGCCCCCTCTAATTATTCACACATATTCTGTTCCATTCTTTAGTTGAACAGTTCAAAGAACCAGACCCTCTCTTCTTATTCACACATATTCTGTTCCATTCTTTAGTTGAACAGTTCAAAGAACCAGACCCCCTCTTCTTATTCACACATATTCTGTTCCATTCTTTAGTTGAACAGTACAAAGAACCAGCCCCCTCTCCTTATTCACATATATTCTGTTCCATTTTTTAGTTGAACAGTACAAAGAACCAGCCCCATCTCCTTATTCATACATATTCTGTTCCATTCTTTAGTTGAACAGTTCAAAGAACCAGTCCCCTTTTCTTATTCATACATATTCTGTTTCATTCTTTAGTTGAACAGCGAGTTGTAAAAACAGTAATTTAGAGTTAATGTACTTAGGTCATGTTTTTTTTGTTTCTGTTGTTTCAAATATCGTTTCATTTAGCTTATGCGAGATTAAAAGAAGGCAGTTTGAAAAGTTGGAAATTGATTTTAATTAATGTACAGAATACACGTGTGTTTGATAAGATCACTGTATGCAAGGAACTGTTTATCTGATTGACAGCCATATTCCTTAGATGTAACCAAGAAAGGACTTTAAAAATGAAATAACGTTTATGATAATTTTAGTCCTTATATCTCTTTACGAATCTGATCAAGAAGCTAATAGCCTCACAATTAAATATATTCTCTGGGGATAGTATTTTATTTACAGCGCCAAAATCTAGACTGTCTATTGTCAGTCTAATGTCCATGTTTATATACTATTTAATACCTTTCTGAAAGAGATTGAAATTAAAAAGAGCTAGTGTACTACTCTAGGAAGCCTAGTTTTTAGACCACCGTTTATCTATATACTTATCTTACTCATTTATTTTTCTAACAATTCATTTTTTTATATGCCCTATGTCTCTCTCAGTTGCATATGTTTGTGTATAAATGTATACATGTAAAGAGATATCAACTATTTTAAACCCTGTATGTAACTGTTATAAGTACTGGCGTCGTACCCATAGGCCACGGGTGGGGACCCTGTTTTAATAATTTCAAATATATGTATAAACATTTGATTAAATATGCTCACAATATTTTTTTGTATTCGAAACCAATAAGTTCAAGTAACAGCGAAAATGTAGTAGTATGCAAAGTAAAATCCACTCTACTTATTATTATTTCTGTTATTATTATTATAATTAACCCGTCTTTGGTAACAAAATTATTTTGTTTTCTGACTCTGCCTCCCCCCCCCCAAAAAAAAAGCTGCAAGATGCCCCTGGTTATAAACCACCATTTAAAGACGCACTGTAGATGAAAGCAGACTCTATATATTTAGTACGTACGTTTTGATAAACATAACAACACGAATATATACAACAGTAACATACACAGTTGTAACACACACAGTCATCTTGTT
>NW_013667756.1:55745-77075 GCF_000517525.1 Limulus polyphemus
TTGTAACACACACAGTCATCTTGTTAGAGCTTTGGAACTTTATTGTAAACATTGGTAAGATAAAAATTAGTTTGTAAGACTTTGATACTTCGTTGTAGGGATTCGTAACACACAAAGTAGTTTTTCTAGAACTTTGATACTTCGTTGTAGGGATTCGTAACACACAAAGTAGTTTTTCTAGAACTTTGATACTTCGTTGGTGGAATTCATAACAAACAAAGTAGTTTTAGAGTTTTGATACTTCGTTGTAGGAATTCATAACCCTCATTTTATGTTTCGTATTTTCAACCTGAACGTCACTTGTGCAACATTTGAACTAAACGAAAAGGTTAGACTCTACAAAATTCAGGCTTAACCATCCTTAACTTAGAACTGTTTAACAGAGGGAGGGCAACTGGTTAGCAGCAACCGCCGCCTTTACGGCTACTTTTACCTACTAACGATGTTGACTTTCACCTTTACAACATGCTATCAACTACCCGACATAGATTCGTAACACACAAATCAACACAGATAAAAATGTTGATTCTTTTCAAGAATCCATAAAATACAAATTTCGTAAACTATCTGTAACGCAAAGTAGTAAAGCTATAGTATGCATTGATACTTCGTTGTTGGTAACAGACAAGCAAATATTTGAATCGGGTGTTTTCCTAGTGTGCACCTGTAAAAGTATTTGTGCAGCTGAAAATTCATCTATATAAGTAAGTTCAAGTAGATAATCATTGCAAAGCGTATTAAAGATTATAAAATTCCATTCCAGAGTTGATAAATAAAGATATTTGCTAGAATATTCTTCATTTTTTGAATCATTTGTTACTAGGCCTGTATATATGAGGTGCAATAAGGCGTCATGTATTAAATTATGATGAAGTTAAAATATGATCTTACAATTGAGAAAAAATCCTTAGGAAGAGCTCTGATTTTAATACAAACATTTTAATTGTGTTATTTTGGTCACTTAATGCTGACGATGCTCAGATTGGATATGTTGTCATATTTAGTATCGTTGGCATGGATTTGTTATTATTATTATCAAAGTCGAATGTACAAGTTAATTTGATCGAAAACAATCAACAGTTGTCCATCAACAATTAAAGTAGAGTAAACATAATTACATGTACTTGTCATAAGACATTGATATTAGTCCTGTTATATTTTAAAACTACATTCAGTCTCTTGGGGTTTTTCAAGCAGAGTGTTTAACAGTATTCCAACCGCAATATCCATTGCCAAAGATGCATTTGGCTTAATATAGACCTGATCAGGCCGGCTAGAACACAACAAACATTGTGGTGGTCTGTTGGAACACAACAAACGCTGTGGTGGTCTGTTGGAACACAGCAAACGCTGTGGTGGTCGGTTGGAACACAACAAACATTGTGGTGGTCGGTTAGAACACAATAAACACTGTAGTGGTCGGTTGGAACAATATTTATATAAAACATTTGGCTTGTATAATATTTTGATATTTTCACGGCTGTGCTATATCTGTCGTACTTTCTATATTCCACGGCTGTGCTATATCTGTCGTACTTTCTATATTTCACGGCTGTGCTATATCTGTCTTACTTTCTATATTTCACGACTGTGCTATATCTGTCGTACTTTCTGTATTCCACGACTGTGCTATATCTGTCGTACTTTCTATATTCCACGGCTGTGCTATATCTATCGTACTTTCTATATTTCACGTCATTTATCTTGTTGCTGGAAATGTACTTTGTTTTGTAGCTTGAAATTTGTAGAAATGAAAAAGATAGAGAAACAAATATATGGCTAATGTCTCTACAGTTTGGGTCGTCCAAGTGTTTAATAATTTCAAGAATTTCACAATGATTTGTTCAAAGATATAACACTGGCCAAGAAATACATCATTAGAGCAATTTTTTTGGATATACTTTTCTTTTTCATAGTAATTATTGTATTTTAAGTTGGAAGTATCTCTTAAATTTGACTAATCTGAGGGTCGCGGATTCGAATCTCCGTCTCACCAAACATGCTCGCCCTTCCAGCCGTGGGGGCATTATAATGTGACGTTCAATCCCACTATTTGTTGGTAACAGAGTAGCCCAAGAGTTAGCGGTGGGTGATGATGACTAGCTACCTTACCTCTAGTCTTTCACCGCTAAAGTAGGGACGGCTGGCGCAGATAGCACTCGTGTAGTTTTGCGCAAAATTCAAAAACAAACAAACATTTGACCAAAGATCTAGAAATTGCATATCTGACACGTATCGTAAAAAGAAAAAAAAAGCGACTGATGAAGAAGTAATTTTTTAATTTCTGTATTTATCCCTCCTTGTTCAATTCGTCATTACTCCCCATTGATAATCCGAACGCTTGGTAGATCTGTGGGAAATTTGAGCTAAAAATTGTGAAGAAATAGTGTTTGCTAATTTTTTATTTTTTATTTTGATGTTAACAGTTTTACTGTATGATAAAGTTACGTTTATAACATCAACATGAATTAGATAAACCGATGGTCACAGCTTTACCCTGTGGTAGAGCTCTTGATCCCGAAGCTAGCTAATCTGTGCAATACCACCAAATATTCCCCGTACTTTAAGTTGTGAGTGTGTTATAAAAGTGGCAGTCAATCCCTCAGCGTGGATAGCGGTTGATAGGGTGCTGCTAACTGGCAGCTTTCCCTCTGATCGGTAGTTCAAAATTAGGAACGATGGCAGACAGCCTTAGTAACTTTGTCGTAGATATAAGTATAGAACTATAAGATTAGTAGATATCTCGGACAACTAAGACATGTTCTAGTCCGTACAGCATATATATATTTTTTTTTTTGCGAATGGTTTTGCTTTTCATATAAGTTTTTCAATATTTTACGGATACTCACGTAAGGGTACAAAGTTGTCCTTAACTTTGAATTGATAGACTGGAGGAAAATCAGCTAGTCAACAGTACCCACCGCCAACTCTCGGGCTACTCTAATCGAATAGTGGGATTTGACTATCACTTTTATAGTTCACCCACAGCAACAGTTCGCGAGCCATAAATTCTCGGATCCATAGCCTGGCATGTTTACTAATACTATGCCACAACCGGTTAATTTTTAAACAAAATTCCCAAGTTATTATTTTAGTAACTATTATAGATGTATTTCCGTTAACCATCTAAAAACAACAAAAAATAGTACTGTAAGACTGAGCTGAAAAGAGCTTGGTAATCAGTGTGTACATGTTTTCACAACAACGTAAAAAATAGAAGAAAAACAGTAGGTAAGCTAAAAATCTACTTAAAAGTTATCACACCGATTTTAGCCTAGTAAGGCTAAGCTGTGCGTTAGATTCCCTTAGCTACAGTAAAAATCTGGCCCGACATGGCCAGGTGGTTAGGGCGCTCGACTCGCAATCTGAGGGTCGCGGGTTCGAATCCCCGTCACACCAAACATGCTCGCCCTTTCAGCCGTGGGGGTGTTATAATATGACGGTCAATCCCACTATTTGTTGGTAACAGAGTAGCCCAAGAGTTGGCGGTGGGTGGTGATGACTAGCTACCTTCCCTCTAGTCTTACACTGCTAAATTAGGGACGGCTAGCGCAGATAGCCCTCGTGTAGCTTTGCGCGAAATTCAAAAACAAACAAGCAAACAGTAAAAATCTATAGGGTGGATATGTATTATGGAATAACCTTATAAAACTGGTGTAAGATTATTTTCAGAGAATGTAATCCTTTCATTGTATTGAGGAGATTGCGAGTGTACTAGTAAAAACTGCCAGTAACGTGGATGGAGGTATCCAATGAAGCAGGGTGTGTAGCATTAAAAAACAACAACAAAAAAGAATAACAGAAGAACATTTAAAAAAGATAGCTAATTAGACTAGCTTATCTTCATTAACATTGTGGATTATAAATACTTGTCCAAAAATCATCGATCTTAAATTGAGAATTTAAAATTCCGTTTGGTGTAAAATATACACACGAAGAGTTGACCAAAGTAGATCATTTTGCGTGAATTTTCTGCACAAAATACTGAATATCGCATATAAATATATTTTATCATGTGTATTCCCTCCATAGTCTTGCCTCCCAGTGGCACAGCGGTATATCTGCGGACTTACAACGCTAGAATCCGGGTTTCGATACCCGTGGTGGGCAGTGCACAGATAGCCCATTGTGTAGTTTTGTGCTTAATTACAAACAAACCATATTATTTTCCTATAGTATGGGTTTTAAAGTACTTTTTCAGCCTTGTTAAACTGTGTAATTGGTATTATATCTTTGATGTTCAGCTCTTATAATGATACTTTTTTATTCATAAATAGTTTTGTTTTACTTTGTGTAAAAGTGTAGTGAATTGTAACTTTTTCCTGCATGCTTCCTTCACTCTCGTTGCATACTTTTAATTAGTAACTCCCTTTTGTTAGGTGTAAAAGTGAAGCAGAAACAAAAGAAAATCGGTTAGTTAATGAACCAGTCGTCTGCTTCGAACCCAAGATTTCGGCTACACATAGCTCACCAAAGGATCAAATGTGTGGCATAAATTGGTACAAGAAAAAACATGAACATTTCTTAAGCTTCGAAAATAAAGACAAATCCCTAAAGAGAGACGAAGAATGTCCGCTCCCTAACAGAAAGGTTGTGCTTGCTACTGGGAATCGAAAACATGTTTCTGAATGTTTGACATTTGCAGCAGCCAACGAGCCATTAGCAAGCAATAATCAGGTGGAATTAACTAACCACTTCTCGGAAAGCTCATCCATAGACCAAAACTCGTTCACATTGACGAGCCAGCAGGACGACAGACTGTTGTTGACATTTGCTTTCCATTCTGAGAAAGAAGAGAACAGGTCTGGCCAAGAGCTATCACTTGACAGCAGAGTAAAAACAAAAGAGAATCACGAAATAAAGGGTCATCTTATACATAATGACAAGCAAGAGAATGAGAGTACCACTGGCTGTCGTCCTGATTTCAGAAACCTTGATGTTTGCCAAGGTAAGGAGTGACATTTATAGCTCAGTATTTATATATTATGTGTCTGTTTTTCTATTGCCATAGGCAGAAGCTTGACGCTATCGAGTTCACCCAACCTGAGTAAAACAAACAAACACCTTTATACATCTCAGTATTAAATCTGTATCTTTCTCAAATATTGTTTTATAAATAGTATTTCATGAATGAACTCCAACCCTGATAATGAAAGAAAAATATGTTAATAAAGTAAACTTACCTCACTATATTTAATATTTCGAGATAGAGAACTCTTAAACACATTCTAATAGAATTGCAAAACGACAATCAGTATTTTGAAGCTTAAGTAGAAAACTTGTTCAGTTTTCCTTTGTCACAACATATACTTAAAAATACACGCAACTGATCAAATCTCGTATACTTAAAACTACACGCAACTGATCAAATCTCATATACTTAAAAATACACGCAACTGATAAAATCTCGTATACTTAAAAATACACGCAACTGATCAAATCTCATATACTTAAAAATACACGCAACTGATAAAATCTCATATACTTAAAAATACAAGCAACTGATCAAATCTCATTTACTTAAAAATACACGCAACTAATCAAATCTCATTTACTTAAAAATACACGCAACTAGTTGCGTGTATTTTTAAGTATATGAGATTTGATCAATTAAGTGTATTTTTAAGTATATGAGATTTGATCAGTTGCGTGTATTTTTAAGTATATGAGATTTGATGATTAAATCTCATACTTAAAATACACTTAATTGATCAAATCTCATATATTTAAAAATATATTTCATTGATCAAATCTCATATACTTAAAAGTACACTTAATTAATCAAATCACATATACTTAAAAATACGCGTAACTGATCAAATCTCATATTCTTAAAAATACACGAAATTGATCAAATCTCATCTTATTGTTGTAAGCCTAAAATTATCCTATATTAATTCACGTTGTGTATTTGTGAACATGTTTATCCGCGAATATCTCCCACAGTTTTGTATCTAGTAGAGCCAAACTTGGTAGACGGCTCGGGTGGCCTTATTTATATACCCTTATTTATTTGGGATAACAAGGGGGCTAAAATGCGCACGGAAGGTCACCCAAGCATGATTTGGATAGGTTTGCAGGGTTGGTGAACTAAAATCTGACATCGGATTTTATATTTCTGCCACCCCTCCTCTCTTCGGGATCCCTGGTCGCAATTTTAGAAATTATGTTACTATCCTCTCTCACAAACTAGCAGGATCAAACTTGACACACGGGCGGGTGTCCTTACAGTTTTTATTTTCGGATCCGGATCCCCTTGGGGTAACTGTAGAACTAATTGTGAATAGTGGTCTGTGAATCATGAGAGTGCCTTTGAACCCCGCAATAGAGCACGTGTATTTGATGCTAGTATAAAATGTAAGTTATCGTTACTAGTTTTATGGGAATCGGTTTAGCATACTGTGGCTAGTGTACATTAATTATGTAAGCTGAATTTGTGTTTCTTGTTTAAGTTCAATATTTTCGTGTTTTCATTGCTCACTATTATCTTTTTAACCGATTCTAATAGAGACTAATAAAGTTCTTGTGTTATTTCAATTATCACAAATAAATACACGCACACGTTTGTTTTCAACATATTTGCATTTGTTTTTGTATTAAAAATGCGGATCTTAAAATATCAAACCGCAGCACTTCTTGCCTGTTGCGGTGTACTTTAGTTGTGGGTATACGTTTTTTCAGAGCACAGAAATATGAATACGTTATAAACGGTTGCTTTATGGTAACCAAAAACGAGATATAGGGTATATTGTTATTGTTTCGTGAAACTAACCCAATATACTGCATAAGATAAAGATCAAATTACTACAATAATATGCTCTTTCTAGTCTATCAGTTCAAAATTAGGGGCGGCTATGCGTGGATGGCCCTTGTGTAGCTTTGCGCGAAAATCTGAAACAAACTCGTAATTTGCAATTAAAATGAAATTAAGGGTTTTCAAAAGTAAGTTAATCACATTTCTGATCTTATGTAGATATGATCGAAAGTCCACTAGATTAATGATACACATTTCAAAATGAAATCCAAGAGTGACAGTGTAGTGTTTTTCAATACAATTACCTTTAATTATAAAGTGTTTCCCTTTGAATGAGTTGTAGATGTAATTTTATTTGTACTTGGTTACCACCAAAATGGTTTCACTTCACAAAAAAAAAACAACAGATCATAGGTTTCAACAGTCGTTACTTCTAGAAAATATGGCAAACTTTGAAGGAAAAGTTGCTTTTATGCACCCAGCCTGAACGTATTCAAAATATGATTTGCATAATACTTATGTATATTTATGTTGTTGTTGTTTTTGGAAAGTTTATTATAATTCTTGTAACTAGCATCAAGTGGCCGAACATGCCCAGACTGTGAATTACAGGATTCACGGTTCGCGACCCGCTGCCGTTAAAACTAGCTTTGTGGTCATGGGTGTACTATAAAAGTGACGGTCAAATCCCACTATTTGATCAGACAAGAATAACTCGAGTGTTATCGATACGCGCTGTTGACTAGGTGCCTTCCATCTAGTCCATCAGTTTAAAATTAGAAACAGCTCTTGTGTGGTTTCCGCTATATTGTGAAAGAAGGAAAAACGAAAATCAATGAAATATTTTAGATATCACGGATTATGTGTTAGTTTTTTACCGTGAAACTTTAGCAAGTTTATTTTACACCAATTTGTATGTTTTCATGCTTAGTTCATATTATGAAAAACTGACGACCTATGTCTAACCAACACCAGTTACTTGACGAATATCATGACGTGTTCAGTCCTATGATTAGCATATTTACAATTTTGATAAATATTTTAATCTTGTTAAATTCAGAAATAACATTATGTAAAAAAAATCAATAATAGGAACATTTATATTTTTTCGAAAAACAACAACAACAAAAAAACATTTATATTTATTTTATAAATTGTTTGTTTACTTTCGTGTGATCGTTTGATATTGTATAAACAATTAAATCTAATAATGTCATCGTAGCAAGTAATAAGGTAGTATAGAACAATATATTTATAAGAACAATTTATTGATTCACGGCAAATTTCCATCATTCGACAGTGCAATGTCGCTATAGGTAGACTTATATCTGGAGGAGTAACTCACAGTTATTTCACAGGGAAAATATTTGTAAAGTGAAATATTAGAAATATGCATGGTCTGGAGAACGCTAAGTTCAAAATCAACTGGTATTGGACGAAAGGCCTCGTCAGCACTAGGTATGACAGATAGAGTGTGGTTGACATATCCTTACATGTTATTATTTATCTTCGCGCTTAAGATCTCAGAATATCTAAAACATTCTGAATAGCATCGACAAAGGAAGACCAGCACCTGCATATGAGGGTGTAAAACCCCCTGAACAGCACCCCATCACGCACAGGACTGCCACTAAAATTGCTAAAGTTCACTGGTTTATCTTACAATGGAAACAGTAAAGCAGAAGGTGAAGTCTAATTACTGTCAGGAAAACGTATAAACACAAATTATTCGAGATGAAACTGTTTGACCAGGATGCTAAAAAGATGTGGCTCTACCAAGATAAAGCATCAAACATCGTTTCCACGGACCACAGCAAATTAAACCGTTATTCCTGCAAACCTCCTCTCTGACAGATATGTACGTCTGTAAATTACCCAACTGTGCACCCACGGGCTTCTGTGCATTTGACTTTCCCGGGTCTTGTTAGTCAATGTCTACATACAGTAGTGTCTGAAGAAAGCCTCTCAAGGTGCGTGGCTGACCATTCATCATCATGGTTGATGATGAGGAAGTAGCTCCAAGGACAACACGGGACATTTAATCGTTTTTCTAAATTGCGATTAACCCTCCATATTAGGCTGTGTCCTGTTGTACTTTGGCCTACATATGCTTGATACTAGGTGGTTTGTTTGGTTTGATTCGTTTAGAATTTTGCGCAAAGCTACACGAGAGCTATTTGTGCTAGCTGTCCTTAATTTAAAAGTGATAGATTAGAGGATACCACTCACCACCAGCTCTTGGGCCATTGTTTTACCAAATAATAGTGGGATTGAACGTCATATTATAACGCCTCCACGGTTGAAAGGATGAGCATGTTCGATGACAAGGATTTGAGCCCGCGACTCACAGATTGCGAGTCGAGCGCCCTAACCTCCAGGCCATGCCAGGCCTGGCACTAGATGGTCCAGGATGTTTAAATAGGAGGTATCACCTACTGTGACAAGATTCTATGGAAAGCGGTCATATGCCCCCGGCTCCGGAGATAACCTTAGCTTTTTGTTTGGCGAGGAGGGGGTGAGGGCGTACGCCTTATCTGCTAGTGTACCAAGCAGACTATATTTCTAAACTTGTAGAATTGCCGAGTTTTTATATAATATTTGTGTTCCTTAGCTAGATATCATGGGCGTCCGCAAGGCGGGCAAGGGGTATTTGCCCCCATGGATAATCAATTTTCTGTTTCCCTAGTTACAACTTTGATATCATTTTGTCATCGCGCTCCCCTTTGTAACATAAGTTATTTACTCAGAATATGTGCCTCTCCTTTGAAATTTGTCTTCATATCAGGACATGTTGTGTGAGGTCGTGAAATATCTTAAGATATAATTTAAATTATTTCTGAAAAATTATATGACCAACGAATAGAAGTTTATCACTAACTGTCGTAAGTAAGCCTTACAAAGTAGATAACATGGCAATCACACAGTGAATATGCTTCAAAAAAAGTTTAATTAGTTGAGGATATGCTTTAAATGTCAAATATCTTTTCTTTCTGTCTTTTTAAAGACAAATTATGTTCTGTGTTGATAATTAAACAAGTGAAAGCTGGACTTCAAGTGGAAGATATATATATTTAATAGATCATGTTTTGTTGTTCATTAAAAATAGTTTGCATTCTTCATGATGCTATGAGCATCTGGGAAATAGAAAAAAATGTTAGAACAAAAAATGATAAAGTAAATAGAACAAAGTCACTAATTTGGAATCGCCAGAGCATAACCGGTGCAATTTTAGTGGGAAAATGATAGATAGAAACCAGAAAAACAACAACGAATCTTTATGTTTGAGTGTATTATATCTCACAATTCGGTTTGAAATTGCGTGAAACAGAAATGAAAGGAAGAAGGAAGGACGGTAAAAAAATAGTCGAAATAATATAATTAAAAAACTAAGTAGCAATGACGATAAAGATAATTATGCAGACATAGTGATTACAAAAGAAGTAATGTGGTTGAAAGAGACGGAGGAAGAAAAGATATGAAAGAATGAAACATGCTAAATGGAAGAAAGATTATTATACACATGACAGTAATAAATAAAGTAAAGATGGGGATGAATGAAAGTCATATTGAATCTTTAAAACAATAATAGGAAACCGGAATGTAGAAAAACGTTATACATGAAAAGTTATAAAAAGATATGAATGTAAACTGTACTAAGATTGTTTTGCGTGTGAGAGACAGATGTTTTTTTTTTCAACATTCAGATATTAGGCCTATATTTATATGTATTACTCATTGTTCATAGAGAATAGTTTAGAATTAATAATATTTCGTTTCATTGTGTGTTTAATGTAAGATTTCTAATTCGGAAGCTTACCACAATTATAATTAGATTAATTAAAAGAGAAACAAATATGATTTAGAAAAGGATTGACATTCAATAATGTGGATAACTACGATGATGATGAGGGATAGTTTGGCATATACTAGTCATAAAAAGATAGATATAAGGACTTACAATAATAGGAAACAAATAATAATACTGACAAAATATTGACTAGAGAGGTGAAGATCGAGCCAAGTAAAAGTGAGTCAGAGTAGAGATATTGAGCGGTATGTTAAACATGAGAAGACTAAGAACAGAAATGATGAACGATGTGGTATAAACATGAGAAGACTAAGAACAGAAATGATGACCGATGTGGTATAAACATGAGAAGACTAAGAACAGAAATGATGAACGATGTGGTATATACATGAGAAGACTAAGAATAGAAATGATGATCCGATGTGGTATAAACATGAGAAGACTAAGAACAGAAATGATGATCCGATGTGGTATAAACATGACAAGACTAAGAACAGAAATGATGATCCGATGTGGTATAAACATGAGAAAACTAAGAAAAGAAATGATGATCGATGTGGTATAAACATGAGAAGACTAAGAACAGAAATGATGATCCGATGTGGTATAAACATGAGAAGGCTAAGAACAGAAATGATGATCCGATGTGGTATAAACATGAGAAGACTAAGAACAGAAATGATGATCCGATGTGGTATAAACATGAGAAGACTAAGAACAGAAATGATGAACGATGTGGTATAAACATGAGAAGACTAAGAACAGAAATGATGAGCGATGTGGTATAAACATGAGAAGACAAAGAACAGAAAGGATGATCCGATGTGGTATAAACATGAGAAGACTAAGAACAGAAATGATGAGCGATGTGATATAAACATGAGAAGACTAAGAACAGAAATGATGACGATGTGGTATAAACATGAGAAGACTAAGAACAGAAATGATGATCGATGTGGTATAAACACGAGAAGACTAAGAACAGAAATGATGAACGATGTGGTATAAACATGAGAAGACTAAGAACAGAAATGATGAACGATGTGGTATAAACATGAGAAGACTAAGAACAGAAATGATGAACGATGTGGTATTAACATGAGAAGACTACGAACAGAAGTGATGAACGATGTGGTATAAACATGAGAAGATTGTCTTATAAGAGAGACGTTGAGAGATATTATTCCACGCAAGAAAAACTGACTTTCAGTAAATGCGAGATTCTGGTGGATTCAAGAAAAAATAAGATTTTAGCAGATTTATTGAGTGATTTGGATTTGTACAAGACAGACTGACTAATCATGCAGATAATGAGAAACTATAACGAACAAATAGTTACAGGGTGATAGAGTAGACAAGTAAATGCAAAGGACGTTGGAATAATCGCTATATAATGAAAAACCATGTATTACATAAGTATGTTAATTTACAAGCTGTTTGGCAGTCACTATGAATAGTATCATTTCTTCCCACCACGTGTTCGTTTATTATGCAAAGTTGGGGGAGGTTGGTTAACATTATTGTCTTGATTCCCCTGTACAACGGAATCTACTGACGAGGTTATTGTAATTCTCAGTTTTTTATGTGCTTGGTTATCATCGCCAGCGTGAGCACGTGGTGGCTTTGCCTTGCGATTTAGGTTAGTGCACTGTGCCCCTGTCTGCCCTCGCATGCTTAGACCCCCTTCAGCTACAGCTCCATCTGGTCTGCTATTGGCTGACTCGCAATGGATGTTCGCCCACTAAAGATTACGCTTACTTCTCTCCGGTGTTCTTGCTGATGGAGGAATTACCTCAGCTGACAATGCTCTGTTTCATCTGGAGATTGTGTTACATTACACAGCCTCGTCTGGCCAACAACAAGACCTCTCCATAGACGGCCTCGCAGGTAGGTTTCATTTTTTGTAGAGACATTGCAAGTTTCAGAGGAAATCAACACAGAGATTTACAAACAAAATATTTTCCATATATATATATTTGTTTAACAGTTTCAGATATTTATATGTGTGCTGTTAATGTTCAAATTAAAATAATAATAATAATGCTATTGTGATTTTACTTAAACTGAATGATCGTGATAGTATCCGACAAACAGTGACAGAAGATAGAATCCAAACCTGTACGGTTTCGAGTTTATGATCAATGCTCCAACGATTAACTACAGAAAGTTTTAGTGTTATCAGTTGTAAGTCCTGACTGTAATAATCAGTGATACTAATGTGTTCAAAATACTTTGCTTTATTTATCTATTTTTTAACCAAGCCTCTTTAGTAGCTTATGATGCTAAAACTCGGTTATACATACACTGTACAACTATTGTATATCTTGTAACAGTAAACGTGGAAAATTAATATAAAACTTGTTAAAATGAAATATTTACTTGAATCTAGTCTAAATTTGGTTATTCAACCCCAAAGAAAGTTTTGTTAATGGTAGCTGTAGGGGTTAAAGGACTGAAAAGCATTAGTTTGAAATTACAAGTTGGAACTCACGAAAACAGCCTTGTGTGCTACACGTGCTTCTCGATATAATTATCCGGTTTATTGATATCATTTCAGTTCACAAAGGCATAAAATAATTGATACAGCATACACAACTGATTTGATTAGTGTAACATGTAATTATACTTATGCAAACTCGGGTTCGAATCCTCCTCTTAAACAACATTAAGTGAATTATTGATATAAATAAGCATTGAGCTTTTGTTTGATATATTAAAGATTCGTGTTTAGAATTGAATTTTGTCAAATGTCATTCAGAAACGGCATCAATTATATGATTAAATATATCTTACTTTAATTGTTAGTAACAATTTGAGTTTGGTATTTAAAGAGAATATTCTATTAAAACATGAAGAAATTGTTATTTAGGGAAAGTTATTTCAATATGAAAAATCGAATGTGATACTGTAACCTATATAAATCGTCACTGAAATATTTAGGGTTAGTGTTATATACAACACTTATAATCGGGTCTTTTATATTACAAGTACAAAATAGTTTTGAAGTTTGATTTAAAATACCAAAGTGATATTTACAGCAGCTACGTTTCTTTTAGTTTGGAAATACACATCTTGAAATATATCATATGTGCAATTGAAAATCCAATATTGTTCAACTCCAATCCTGATTTTTTAAATCGGAACATTATATGTTAGCCCAACTTAACACTAACGACATCAAGTTTCTATTCTTAAACGTTTTCCGATGTTCTGTTTTGTCTGAATAATCTTTCCACCAAAGGATTAATAGTGTTAATATTATGTGTGTTTGTGTACCAGTGTTAATATTATGTGTGTTTGTGTACCAGTGTTAATATTATGTGTGGTTGTGTACCAGTGTTAATATTATGTGTGTTTGTGTACCGGTGTTAATATTATGTGTGTTTGTGTACCAGTGTTAATATTATGTGTGTTTGTGCACCGGTGTTAATATTATGTGTGTTTGTGTACCGGTTGGTTCTTTGCCGTTTTGTAATCTTGTTTTGCTAATAATGCTGTTTACCTCCGGATAAAATTACCATTCAACTGGTACGTTTTTAGCATCTAAAAAAGCTCATTGACTGCAAGCCATTGCCAGGACATAACTGTGATTTTTAGATTGAGGTGGCCTACGAACTAAGTAGAGGGCCAGCTGTGACAAACTTAGTTAAGTACCTGAAAAAGATTTTAAATTACGAATGACCTTCTCTCCCATATGGTGCTGAAAAATAAAGAAATGTGTTGCTTTGGACAAGTGGTTCACCTTTGTAGACTGAATAACGTTGCTGCTTTACAAGACACCTAGCCTAAAGACGACCGATGTTTATATCTTATATTACACGAAGCCATTAATTTTAAACGAAACACATTCTCCCATTGCTAGTAGTCACGAAAAGCACCATATGGATATTTGGCTCTCTTTTTTTTTTTAATTGAGGGTATAGAGGTGACACCTCTTACCTATGTTCTCCGCTAGAAGGTGTGACGTATGCGCTGATTACCCGATAAACGCATTTTGTTCGCCAGTGTGTGTGTGTGTGTGTTTTGAAGTTAAATATTTGTATTTATCAGTACGACTAGATCTGCCATGGTGAAAAGACGTGTATGAAGTTAAGATTTTGTGATTGATGTACAGTATTATTCTTTTGATGTTATAGTTAAAGAAAAAGTGGAATATTAAGTAAGAGGATAAAAAAAATGACTTCTTAGTAAAATAAGTAAGCCACGTTTTAAACCTAAGACATGGTGAATGAGAACCGTTATTGATATTCTACTTTAACTGAAAACGTTGTTATGCCTTAATTTAAAAAAATCTAATCTAATTTTCATTGCTCATAAACTCAATTTTTGGTCGTAATTAAGGAATACACGATAATAGAGTTTAACATCGACTAGAATTATCAGTGGCGTGTTGAGAGACTAACACCGTAGTCAAGCACATTGAATAGTTCTATTATTATATAATGATCGAAATATGGTGAGCTTTTTTTACTTCTTTAGATCTCTAAACTGTTCCGTTTTTGTCAGCAAGTACACGTTTCTGACAAGATCCACTTATAGGGAACGAAAGTGACGTCATCTCGTGATGTTGCCGAGACACTATTTAATCTGTAATACAAAACTTATTTAAAAAAAATACTTCGTTACCTTTCCTCAATTATAATATTCATACTAAGATTTACCTAGCCCTGAGTGGCTCAGCGTTAGGTCCGAGGGCTTATAACCCTCGATAGGCACAGCATAGTAGCCCATTGCGTAGCTCTGTGTTTAACAACAAGCAAATATGTACCTAACAACATAGGCAACTAACACATAGAGCAGAAGGGGAACATGCCCCCTCCACTTTTTCCAGTTAGTGCATATTATTATTAACAACTGTTTTAAATTAACTTAGCTTTCACCTCCATCTTCACTTTCCGACAAAGAGAAGCAATCAAAATATGTCACTTTCTTGGACGCCACCTTGACTGCTAGCCATACTAAACATTAGTTTTAAGATTGCATTAAGCTTCACCTCAACTACAGATTTTAATATAACACTTGTTATGTTTTATTACAAAACCAACAGTGAAGATAGGAATAACATAAATTTGTGACCATTGTTGAATCATATATTTTTTGGGAACGTTAGCGAGAATTGTATGAGTGTGCATGAGCGTACTTTGGTAGTAACAGTTAAATAGGTTTGGATGTATTCTAGCAACATAGCTGGGACAATTATTAATATTTTATACTGACAGCTGTAAAACGTAGATGAATTTCTCCTTGCCAGCAGCGTTTATGTATGAATTAGTCAGTATGTTTTGATAGCGACAATGACATATGTTGTGTTCAGCTTGGTAAGAAGTTACAATAAGAAACAAATACAATCTCACAAAAAAGAAAAGAAATGGTAACAGTTAAAAGATTGACTAGAATATATTAAATGTTTTCATTTGTATTTCACTGATTTTACACTAATATAAACTTCTCCATTTCACTACTGTTATTACAGCGTGAACGTTTCAGTTGGATGACTGAGCGCTTGTTTTTGGTTGTAACTTCTCAATGTGCTGGACATGTGAAGCGTTTGGTCGGACAACTGTGTGGTTGATTTTTGTTGTATTTTTCGATGTGCTGGATTCGTGAAAGTTTTGGTTGGACAATTGTATGCTTAGTTCTTGTTGTAACTTCTCAATGTGCTAGGCATGTAAATCTTTCCTTTAGATCCTTACTTCCTTATTTTCATGTTGTAACTTCTCAATGTGCTAGGCATGTAAATCTTTCCTTTGGATCTTTACTTCCTTATTTTCATGTTGTAACTTCTCAATGTGCTAGGCATGTAAATCTTTCCTTTGGATCCTTACTTCCTTATTTTCATGTTGTAACTTCTCAATGTGCTGGGCCATGTAAATCTTTCCTTTGGATCCTTACTTCCTTATTTTCATGTTGTAACTTCTCAATCGGCAAACTTATTACCATTAGAAATAACTTTATTAATACCTTACACACACCGAGACTAGTTACGTGTGACGAACACCTCACAGTGAAAACACAAGGCCTTAAGTATAGCCCATACATGGTTCTGGAAAAGTGTGCAGATCATTAACTGAGCTCTCTCTCCCTATAGTGCTCGGGAAGGTTTGGTGAAATTTATTTGTGACGTCATTTAAATGTTAAACTAAGGAACATGTTTTCACGTGTGTTGGTGTAAGTTAAAAACGTAGAGAGAGGTAATGACGCAACTCCAAAGTTCAAGTAGAGAAACCTACTGATTCTATATAACTCACGAATACGTTTCCTTGAGTGGGTGAGAGAGGGATTCTGGGTAGCTACAGGATGATTGTGGGAACTACTGAACACAATATAATGTCAAACTATCTTTAGTATTCAGCATGTTTTGTTTGTAGAGAAGAAACTAATGGTAGACCCTTGATGTCCTTTGAACAGAAGATGGGTAATACAGAAACTAAATAACTTTGACATGCACTCAACATGAAGTGAAAATAACACGTTCAAATTCAACATTTTCGTCACGCTCTTGGTATTAAAGGTTAGCTAATAACTTAACGCTGTTATACATATATATGTGTGTGTGTGTGTATTGTTGTTGTTGATGTTTTCGGGAAGGTTAGCACGTTGTTGTAGGGAGGAAAGTTATCTTCAGGTGCTTTAACTGAATTCAGCACGATGATTAATTCTGTGCTGTTTAGGTGAAGCGTGTATGGTACGTCAGTGTGACGAGTCATACAAAAAAGGGAAGTCATGTGTGTGTGTGTCACTCTGTCCTTCATATTCCGTGACTTTGAGGTAAATGTACTGGGGGAGGGGGTATTGCTTCTTGCCAGACACATTTAGTTAGCTGTACTGATGGCTAAGTTGAATTTGGTTTGCTGTAAATACAAAACGACCAGAAGTTCTTATTGTAAGAAAGATTATCCAATATCGTTAATCTACGTAAGTAAATACGAAAATCCTTTTTTTTATCTTTGTACTGGTGTCAATATTTAATTTACATGTCTATGTATTTCTCTACTTTATGTTATTTTTCACTCGTGTTAATAACTTTCCGCACAGCTACTGGACTTTTAGTTTACGCTGATGTCTTCACGGTTTCTGGACTATCAGTTTACACTAATTTTAACAATATGTACGGTTGCTGGACTATCAGTTTACATTGATGTCAACAATCTGTACTGTTATTGGACTATCATTTACATTGATGTCAACAATCTGTACGGTTAATGGACTATCAGTTTACACTGATGTCAACAATCTGTACTGTTATTGGACTGTCAGTTTACACTGATGTCAACAATCTGTACTGTTATTGGACTATGTGTTTACACTGATGGCAACAATCTGTACTGTTATTGGACTATCAGTTTACATTGATGTCAACAATCTGTACTGTTATTGGATTATCAGTTTACATTGATGTCAAAAATTTGTACTGTTATTGGACTGTAAGTTTACTATTGATGTACAACAATTTGTACTGTTATTGGACTGTCAGTTTACACTGATGTCAACAATCTGTACTGTTATTAGACTGTCAGTTTACACTGATGTCAAAAGACTATACTGACACACACTTTGTTTGCCTAAGCATACTGCACCAAATCCTGTACAAAATCCTACATTTATATCTGAAGAGCGATAAAGTCAAGGTAGGAATAACGGGCAGTTCCGCTGCCAAGGTAAATTTGATGTATGTAATTAGTTCCTCGTGTGGTCTGGACGAAAATGTACCTTTTTAGAAATTGTGTTTATGTCTTTCTACATTCTTCTCTGAGTCGTGGCGTATGATGGTAACTGTTATCGTCTGGCTGGAACCACAAATAATAACATTAACAGACATCAGATCAGCCTTCTCTTTGTAATCTGACGACATAGCATCTTACTGTCTTGTCTTTTTGGATTTAGTAACCAGTTCCAGACTTCGAACATCGGCCTTTATTTTCAAAAAAGCATTGTAGACCAACCACTTTGTGACTTTCTATCTACTGGATTAGCTTACCTGAGCTCTAATGTTGCTGACAAACGTGGATATATATATATATATCATTTTCTGCTATACACTCTGCGTTACTTTACTGAACCCGTTGCTGCAAAAACTCGCTTCGCACTTTGGTGCTGTGGATGCGTTTATAGAATGACGACCAAATCCCAGTTTTCGATCAAACTAGAGTGACCCAGAGTTGTTGACCAAGCTGCCTTTTAGTTCAAGAATAGGGACGGCTATTACCAGATAGCCGTTTGTGTAGCTTTGCGTTAACATTCCGAAACAAACTTTATTGATAATTCCAAATGTTTTTAAACTTCTAATTTTACTAATAAATCATGTAATGTAGCCAATGATATTAATGTGCTTAATATGTCAAGTAAAAGGCCAAAGTTTAGAAAGAAAAACGACATGTCAAATCTTATAAAAGTGGAATGTGAAATATCCAAGTTCAAAAATACATAATTTCACATATCCAATCTTCCAGTTCTTCTTGTTCCTTCAGCTAACATGCGCCTTTGTGTAAATCTGATAGAAATATAATTGGATTTTAAAGGAAGAGAATAAATTAGCGTTAACTGTTTATTCTTCTTTTTTACTCCACTGACGTCGCTAAACAATAGTCTACTTTGGCTATATTAACTGTATCAGAGGACGAGGTGCGTCACACTCTTATATCGTGGTTGACTTGACCTAGAGTGGTAACCTTTCTTGAGTAACTTAGAGGTCGTGTGATTTGTGAGGTCACATGAATAAATAAAATCGCATTCTATCCATTTGTTTGCAGCAATTTTCATGTTAACAACATATTAAGTGATGATCTTAGCGAGATTCCATGTCACTTGAATCCTTTTGTTGACTCTTAGAGAGGTTCCATGTCACTTGAGTCCTTTTGTTAATTCTTAGCGAGATACCATGTCACTTGAATCCTTTTGTTGACTCTTAGCGAGATTCCATGCCACTTGAATCCTTTTGTTAACTCTTAGCGAGATACCATATCACTTGAATCCTTTTGTTGACTCGATTATTGTTTTGTTTATGTCTGCGAAATCATTTCAGTTTGATATCAGTCCTTTCTTTCTAATCTCGACACTATATAAGAAAATGAGAATTACAAAATCATATCCTTATTCTTATTTTTTTTAATGAACAAGTACTAATTAAATGCATATTATGTGATGCCTCAGGATGTATTTCAGAACACTACTTTTCGTGTCACCGCTTATATTGCACGCTCTGGTTTATCGACAACGCAGGAATAAAATGAAGAACATTTTCGATATCATCTTATTATTTTTCTTCACAACTACTAAATATTGTATTATTTTTAGATCTGAACAAAAATGTCGGAATTTTATACTTTTATTTCAATTTGTAATAGCAAAATTCAATGACTTGCTCAGCTTTGTATTAGGCCTAGTGGTTAGCGTACCGAATTATGTACCGGAAGGTCCAAGGTTTGAGACCGCCATATACTAATCAATACGCTCCGTATTTCAGCTATGAGCGCCATATTCGCTTAAGAGTATTCTTGTAGGTTGCAGGCTCTGCTGACCGGTTGCCATTTCTGTGGTCGGCAGTTCTAAATCACGGACGGCTTTACCTGAGCCTTAAGGTTTCTGACCTGTCCGTTTAGCCCTTGTGTCGCATAAAGTGTTGTTCAAGTTAGAAATGTAAATTACCTGCACAGTTGTTAACACGACTTAGAATATACGTATTTCCTTAAACATAGTTTTAATATTTAATAACGATTTTTCTAATGCTGTTGCAAACGTGGAACGTCTAAAGGATCACAGATAACGTCCGTTTAATATTTCTACTGATGTAATGTAACTGGTTTTAAACGAAGGATAACCAAGGTATGTATTCTGCAAAGAGGAAATAAGCCTAGGGGGAAATGTCTGGACGTTTTATAACACTCACTTTCTGTGTGTAAATAGACAGGTTTATGGAAATGTATCCGTGCCTCTTCCAATAAATGCCCTAGGGTTATGAAGGATTTTGACTGCATATCAAGGCCAAACAAATTATTGGCTGGGTAATAGGCAGGTTGGATGCGCTCCTCCTCATTCGCCGAACTGGCCTGGTGTATACTAAGAACGATTTCAACCTCATCAGATTTTTATACTTCACAAGCAGCTGATTTTTTTTATTCTTTAGCTTTACAAATTGTGACAAAAAACTCACTCACACTTCAAATTTCACTGTCTAGAAACAAATCCAATAGAAAAAAAAAGATTCACTTAAACGCTACGCATTTGTATGAAACGTGGTTCTTGGTACGCCAGCACGTTGCTCCAGTATTTTTTAAACCATCTTTTGGTAATTTTTAGGTTGGAGAATCATTCGTTATCTAGAAACCAGATTGAATAGAAAGAATTTTTTTTTCCTTTTCTGGCAGTCATTTTCGAAATATAAATATCGCTTTATATGGCTTCACTGCATATTTCTGGAAATGAACAAAGCTCGTCATTTAAAGTTGATTTTTCGAAAGTACATTCGTAGTCGTTAAGCCTTATCAAAATCGATACAGCAATTTTTAGAGTAAGCGGTAAAGGTGCAGCTATAATATTTTTCTTTTCAAATTTACTGAAGAAATTCACAAATAACTGCATTAAATTTACATAAAAATTACACATATTTTACTACAGCTTTTACATGTATTTCAACATATTCTAGTGTGAAATCTTACAACTATAGGTATTTATATGAATGTTTAATTGAATAATTCTGACAAAACTCTAAAATCTCATATAACTAACATATCTATATTAATTATAGTTTCAGTTAGGTTAGAAATTATAC
>NW_013667756.1:77894-88172 GCF_000517525.1 Limulus polyphemus
ATAGGCAGCTAGATTTACTACAGTGTCTACCATTGTATAGGCAGCTAGATTTACTACAGTGTCTACCATTGTATAGGCAGCTAGATTTACTACAGTGTCTACCATTGTATAGGCAACTAGATTTGCTACAGTGTCTACCATTGTATAGGCAGCTAGATTTACTGCAGTGTCTACAATTGTATAGGCAGCTACATTTACTACAGTGTCTACCATTGTATAGGCAACTAGATTTACTACAGTGTCTACCATTGTATAAGCAGCTAGATTTGCTATAGTGAATATCATTGAGGAAAGTTTTTTGTTTTGTTTGTGTGTGTGTGAACTGCTCCTCCCTTGTGTTTGTTTGTGACAACGTTTCGGGATCTATATTAAGTCTTTCTTGAGGTCTGAAGATTTAGTACAAAGCCCCAAATGTTATCACCAACAAACATGTGGCAGGAGCAAGTCTACAAAAAACAACCTTCAAATGTTGATTACACTGCCTATGTAGTAATGACGAACTTGGTAGGACAGCGAATATCATCGCTAGTGAGAAAACGTCATTTCAACGTACTCTTGGGTGTTTGACTCTTCGAATTTCATTTTTTTGCGAAACCTTTTGAATCATGGTGCTCACTAGAACTCAGGTTCGAGTCGCATGTGCTGCCTTCGGGATCGCTCAGAAACTAGTCGTAAACATGCTCCGAGAATGGATTGAGAACTCTCCAAATTTAAATCTCGCCGAAAATGTCGGAGCTTTCGTTCCACAATGTACAGAAGAAATGTTGGAAACTTTGCCTGAATGCAAGGGACAGAAACGTAAAACCTTGATTAGTGTTCTCACTGACGTGCTCACAGAGACAGCCACAAAAACAGACATGTTTGTTGCATTGCTGAAATATTTCGCAAATCAATTAAAACTCGTGCGTGAGAACAATGGTGGCCCAATCAAGCGATATTGATACTTGGAATTACTTTTTGATTAAATTAAAATCTTATTTTACTTTGTTTTGCTCTCGGGGAAAAGTGTGATTTATTTTGCAACACCCCTTACTTTCCAAGCATAATGAATGTCATTGGATAGACAGCTAGATCAGTTAAATATTTTAACACTATTTCTCAGCAGAAATGTGTGAAACATTATTAGATTTTGCTTATTATTATTCTTGTTCAGCAACAATCAGATAAACATTATTACATTTTGCTTATTATTATTATTGTTCAGCAACAATCAGATAAACATTATTACATTTTGCTTATTATTATTATTGTTCAGCAACAATCAGATAAACATTATTACATTTTGCTTGTTATTATTATTGTTCAGCAACAATCAGATAAACATTATTACATTTTGTTTATTATTATTATTGTTCAGCAACAATCAGATAAACATTATAACATTTTGCTTATTATTGTTGTTTAACAACAATCAGATAAACATTATTACATTTTGATTATTATTATTATTGTTCAGCAGCAATCAGATAATGATTTTTTTTAATTATTGGGTATATTCTGACCTAAATAAGAAAGTAAATTCATTATCCTTGTTCGAAAATTTAACACAAATTATTTGTAAGCTTCGTTACTCATATTTTAGTTTTATTTTATAATAGATCAACTGAAATCATTCTTTTTTAAAACCTCGTATTGATGGTAATCTCAAGTACTATTTTTTGGTATGCTTGCATTTTATCGAATTCTCGAATATTTTCCTCGCTTTACAGTATACTACAGATCATAATCTCTTACTTTCGATCATATTAATTAACATTTTGTCCTTATGTCTTAAATTTAGAACATTTTATCTTCAACACCACTAAGCCTAAAGTGTTTTGAAACACCATAAAGAAAATGTTTTAGAGGTAACGGGTCGACAAACGCTAAGGGCTATGAAAAACAATATTCAAACCCTTGTAATGACCTGATAACTGTCTTTATAAGAGAACGAGAAACAAACAGAAGTGAAAAATTAAACAATTTCTCAATAAATACAAACATACAAATCTGACACTAAAGCAGCACATGAGTTAGGCTAAATTATCATTTTGATTAAAAGTACAATGTGTTGTTCAAACTTCTTAAATCATCTGAAATTCCAACGCACGCACTTAAGTGTTTTCAGTACTCAAAGACTTGCCCACACTCGGACACATACCTCCTTGTTTGGTGGTTAGGACACTCTACTCGCAATCTGCGGGTCGCAAGTTCGAATCTCATCATCGAACATGCTCGCCTTTTCAGCTGTAAGGGCGTTATAATGTGACGAACAGTACCACTATTCGTTGGTAAAGAGTAACCCAAACGTTGGCGGTGGGTGGTGCTGACTATCTGCCTTTTCTTTAATCTATCATTTCTAAATTAGGGACAGCTAGCTTTGTACGAAATTCCAAAAACAAACAAACTTCCTTATCTGACTTTATGAGAAGATGGATTTTCCGGATTGAGGAGTTGTTCAGTGTTTAAGATCATATGTGAACTACCTGGACACGAACTGGCATGACCTTTTAAGTAAAATTTTGTACTTTCATATCCGTGGACTGAAGTCACGATTGGTTAGTTGGCGGATTATGGCGCAAAACAACTAGACTATGTGTGCCAAAACATCCGGAAAAAAGCTGTAAGTAAAATACAACAAAATGTAAAAAGACTGAAGTCACGAAGAGAAAGTTAACTTTATAAAATGTTCCTATTTATATTCACATGACCTATTTTAATAAGCAGGAGTAAGCCTTGTTGACTCATGATAATGTCAGCTACGACTGGTAACGTATGTCTGCTTTCATGAATTCAGTCTTTTTTTATATATAATTTCTTAGTTATGATATTAAGCTTGAAAGGTTCGATTGTTTCACCATTTATCAGCGATTTTCAATAAGAAAAATGTTTTATGTCACATTACATATGTGGACCTAATTATCAAAGACGACAAAAAAATGTCATAAACAGGATTCAGAAGTATTAAACATCGAATTTTTGAAATTAATTGAAAATATAACAATAACACTTTGAAGCACGTTATTTATCTGGGATTATCTCCAAATATTGCTCTAGCCCTCTGCGGACTTACAACGTTAGAAACCGGGTTTCGATACCCGTGGTGGGCAGAGCACAGATAGCCCATTATGTAGCTTTGTGCTTCACTTCAAAACAAAACCGAGGCTCTATCTACTGTATAGGCTCCAGCACACACGTATATTTCTGTTTATCTCAGTTTTTAAACACAGTGTGAATGGGGTTTGCTGACTAACTAACAAAATCCACTCGCATTTGACTAATCTTTGAAGTTGAGTTACACCTCTTCAGTTTTCCGTATACAGCTTAAAACGTTACGTACCATGCCAGTTGAACGAGCCTGCTATCCTCCTGATGTTGGAGGAGGCTTGTGCTGCCATGTTCTATCCTTCCTTTCTTGCTAACCCTGACAGATTATGTTTTCTATCTTTGCAGATGTGCAGAATTTCTTTACCTGATTTTCATCTTAAAATGTTTTGAAAACTGAATGAAAGGTATATGTCGTTAGTTCATGCTCCAGTTAGGGCTATGTTCAGAGATAAATGTAGGTGGTGCTGCATGTAGTCAAAGATAATAAGGATATACTTTGGCATGTTTTCACGTTCTGGGCAGATGATAAGATTTATCTGGGAATTTGAGCTCAATCTCTAGGGGCCCTCACGTTTTTGATATTCTACTGCCCCAAATACTCGAATGTGTTACCACAACCTTGAGAGAAAAATGTGCCATGAGGTGCTGTCATGGAGACAGTGTAATAGACTGACTTTGTACATCACGCGAAGCCACGTCTCGAGCTCTCATCGTGACGCTCTCAATCTCCTTATTTTCATTTGAAGGAGTGAATAGTGTCTTCTACGAGGTAGACCGGTTTATTTATTCATTTGTTTTGATACAAAGATGACCATGCACCACCTGGTGTGTCCTTGAAGAAACGTGTGCTCTTGTTTCACCCCTGTTTTCTTAAGAATAAAGCTAGCTTATTAGTTCCTGGAACTCCGCAAATGGGTAATATGTGATCTTCTTTTATGACCTGTCACGAAGTCAATGATTTTAATGAAAAGTTGTTCCTTCAAGAACGCTGAAAATATGTCACGTGGTCGCAAATCCTGGTTATAACGTATTTTAAAATCTGCAGAACTAAATTAGTTTGCTTAATCTTAACACTCTACACTTAATTGTAGATATAAAACAACGGTGTTATTGAACAAATGAACTAAGAGATGGCGCTCTGAAATAGTTATAAAAATAATAAGTTAGAGAAAAGGTGTAAAAACAACAACAACAGAATTAATAGAAGACAAATACAGAATTAAAATCTATAATCTGTGCATTCAAGCGTAACAGCAGTTAAACAATTTATAAGAATAGTTGTTTTTGTTTTTAACGTGTTAAAGAAAACGTGTCGTGGACAGTTGAGCAATAAAAATTACGTTACAGTAATAAGATTTGATTGATGACAAGGAATAGCTTACGAACTAAACTCACTACTATCACAACATCAATCTCAGGCAATAAAACTCTGCGTTTGGTTCCTCATCTTTCTATCAGTCATATTTCTATCTCTGTTATAATCAGCACACCTGTTTTTACCCAACAGGCAGTAGTAACTCTACTGACCTCGCGTGGGTTGTGCCTTCAGCCAATCAGATAGCATTTATTACCTCACCAAAAGCTCACGATTACAGTTATTCCACATAATGGACAATGTGATAGTGATCAATAGGTCTATTAAAGTAGACTCACCCTGATAAAAATAAGTCTTTCCGTTCCACGCTTATGGTTCTCATAACGGAACATTGAAGCGACCTCTTTCGAAGTGAGATATGATCATAGTGAACCTAAGTTGATTTAATTCGTTTGATATAAACTAAATAACAAAGTTCCAATTTCAAGTTTCGGTATGGCGATGGTTATTAGATATATATATATATATATCAAATACGTTATGGAATGACACTTGTACTTATTTTCAATGTTAAATCTCACACACAACTCGTGTCCAGTTTAAAGACTTTTACACACACTGCGTGATGGTTTAATTTTAATACATCTCTCGCTGGAATGTCTTTTTGTTAACCTTATTGCCCAATGATATATTACCTTTGTAATTAACGAGAATTGTGTATCACTTTGCGTTCTGATGTCACAACGTTTAATACACACATATATACACACACTATTCACGCACTTAGGGTTAAACAAGAACGAGTCAGTTTGCCTTGTCAAATTTTAAACACTGACATTGGTAGCCTAGCTTTTGAAGAACCTGCGAGGCTTAAAGTCGAAGTAATATAAAGTTTTGTTTTTCTGTTTTTCGTGGGATATTCTCCTTCGTGTAGAAGGAAACGTGTTTGTTCATCATCGGTCGCATTTTGTTCTATTCTGTCAATCTTCTGGTGAAATCCAAATCATCACTTACCTTTTCCTACAGAACACTCGGTGTTGTGCATATCACCATAACATAAGCACTTACTCTGAAAGAATAACGCAATTTAATACAACAAAGTTGATTAATAACAATAACCGAGAACTATTGTTTAGATACAATTAGGTTGTTGTTGAGGTCTCTGTTTTTACATATACGGCCTAGTGGTTAGGACGATCGACTAGCAATCTGCGAGACGCGGGTTCCAATACACGTCACCGAACATGTTCACCCTTTCAGCCGTGAGGGCGTTATTACGTGACTGTAAATTCCATTATTCGTTGGTAAACGAATATCGCAAGAGTTGGCGGTGGATGGTGTTGACTAGCTGCCTTCCCTCTAGTCTGTCGCTTCTAAATTGGGGACGGCTAAAGCAGATATCCCTCTAGTCTGTCACTTCTAAATTAGGGACGGCTAAAGCAGATATCCCTCTAGTCTGTCGCTTCTAAATTAGGGACGGCTAAAGCAGATACCCTTCTAGTCTGTCGTTTCTAAATTAGGGACGGCTAAAACAGATAACCCTCTAGTAGTTTTTCGCGAAGTTCGAAACAAACCAAACGATTCTATAAATGTTTTTGATTATTTGGCGTTTGTAAAAATGCTTTCTTCTTGTTTTTTAGTTTTTTGACTATTGAAATAACATCGTCTGTTTTTTATATGTGACTATTATTATAATAAGTCATTTGTCCGTTTTTGCCTCCCAGTGGCACAGCGGTATGTCTACGGACTTACAACGCTAGAATCCGGGTTTCGATACTCGTGGTGGGCAGAGCACAGATAGCCCATTGTGTAGCTTTGTTCTTAATTACAAACAAACAAACAATTATCCGTTTTTATTGAATTTTGGCTATAAAACCACGTGTCTGTTTTTATTGATTTAACGTATGTAATGATGTCATCTGTCTGACAATGCTTTTTTTTGTTTTTACTCTAGGAATTATCCCACTTTCTTGCCCGTCTGTTTTTATTTGTTGTGTTCTTAGTTATTACGTTTGTCTTCGCACAGACGCGCTGTTGAAGGAATGGCTTAATATTAAATATGATATATATATATATCTATTATACATTTGTGGAGGAATGTATTTTTGCCACTCTTACTCCTAGTTCATTGATATACTAAAAGTAATATTATCAGAAGAAAGAGGTAAAATAAACAGTTTAGTGATTTGTTTTTGTTTACTTATATATTGTTTCACAATGGCTGTAAGGATAGGCAGTTATTAAATAATCATGGATTAAAGCGCGCGCGCACACACACACACACACACACACACACATATATATATATATCTTTCAAATTTGCTTAAGATTTGAACATTGTGTGATTTAACTTAAACAAAATAGCAGACCGTTTCTGATCTAAAGTGTAATGGGTGTAGATTGTTTGTCTAAAGTTTGTAGGATCACTATTACACAGCGATATTCACCATAACAAGATATCTAAAGTGTAATGGGTGTAGATAGTTTGTCTAAAATTTGTAGGATCACTATCACACAACGATATTCACCATAACAAGATATCTAAAGTGTAATGGGTGTAGATTGTTTATTTAAAGTTTGTTGTATCATTATTACACAGCGATATTCACCACCAAGAGATTTAAAGTGTAATGGGTGTAGATTGTTTGTATAAAGTTTGTAGGATCACTATTACACAACGATATTCACCACAAAGAGATCTAAGTGTAATTGGTGTAGATAGTTTGTCTGAAGTTTGTAGGATCACTATTACACAACGATATTCACCACCAAGAGATCTACAATGTAATGGGTGTAGATAGTTTGTCTAAAGTTTGTAGGATCACTATTACACAACGATATTCACCTTACCAAGAGATATAAAGTGTAATGGGTGTAGATAGTTTGTCTAAAGTTTGTAGGATCACACTTTAGATATCTTGGTATGGTGAATATCGTTGTGTAATAGTAAACTATCTACACCCATTACACTTTAGATCTCTTGTGGTGAATATCGTTGTGTAATAGTGATCCTACAAACTTTAGACAAACAATCTACACCCATTTGATCCTACAAACTTTAGACAAACTATCTACACCCAAAACACTTAGATCTCTTGGTGGTGAATATCGTTGTTTAATAATGATCCTACAAACTTTAAACAAACTATCTATACCCATTACACTTTAGATCTCTTGGTGGTGAATATCGTTGTGTAATAGTGATCCTACACACTTTAGACAAACTATCTACACCCATTATACTTTAGATCTCTTGGTGGTGAATATCGTTGTTTAATAATGATCCTACAAACTTTAAACAAGCTATCTATACCCATTACACTTTAGATATCTTGGTATGGTGAATATCGTTATGTAATAGTGATTCTACAAACTTTAGACTTATTACACAACGATATTCACCACCAAGAGATCTAAGTGTTTTGGGTGTAGATAGTTTGTCTAAAGTTTGTAGGATCATTATTACACAACGATATTCACCACCAAGAGACCTACAATGTAATGGGTGTAGATAGTTTGTCTAAAGTTTTTAGGATCACTATTACACAACGATATTCACCTTAGCAAGAGATCTAAAGTGTAATGGGTGTAGATTGTTTGTCTAAAGTTTGTAGGATCACTATTACACAACGATATTCACCATACCAAGATATCTAAAGTGTAATGGGTGTAGATTGTTTATCTAAAGTTTGTACGATCACTATTACACAACTATATTCACCATACCAAGATATCTAAGTGTAATGGGTGTAGATTGTTTTTCTAAAGCTTGTAGGATCACTATTACACAACGATATTCACCACAAAGAGATCTAAGTGTAATTGGTGTAGATAGTTTGTCTAAAGTTTGTAGGATCACTATTACACAACGATATTCACCATACCAAGATATCTAAAGTGTAATGGGTATAGATAGCTTGTTTAAAGTTTGTAGGATCATTATTAAACAACGATATTCACCACCAAGAGATCTAAAGTATAATAGGTGTAGATAGTTTGTCTAAAGTGTGTAGGATCACGATTACACAACGATATTCACCACCAAGAGATCTAAAGTGTAATGGGTATAGATTGTTTGTCTAAAGTTTGTAGGATCACTATTACACAACGATATTCACCACCAAGAGATCTACAATGTAATGGGTGTAGATAGTTTGTCTAAAGTTTGTAGGATCACTATTACAAAACGATATTCACCTTAGCAAGAGATCTAAAGTGTAATGGGTGTAGATTGTTTGTCTAAAGTTTGTAGGATCACTATTACAAAACGATATTCACCTTAGCAAGAGATCTAAAGTGTAATGGGTGTAGATTGTTTTTCTAAAGCTTGTAGGATCACTATTACACAACGATATTCACCACCAAGAGATCTAAAGTGTAATGGGTGTAGATAGTTTGTTTAAAGTTTGTACGATCACTATTACACAACGATATTCACCATACCAAGAGATCTAAGTGTAATGGGTGTAGATTGTTTGTCTAAAGTTTGTAGGATCACTATTACACAACGATATTCACCACCAAGAGATCTAAAATGTAATGGGTGTAGATAGTTTGTCTAAAGTTCAAATACACTGACATTTTATTGGTGGTACTTCTTTCAACATTATAGCTGCCGATTGGATTTTAAATCATCCGTTACTTTTTAGTATCAAAACACACATACAGTTATTATCATACTAGTTATTGTATAAAAAATTATACTTGGCCATTTTGTTTTCGGTTATTATACTGGTAAGAAAGCTGCAGTAAAATGAAGAAATCATTCAAACTAACTTTTACACCGTGTTGTGTTAAAGTTGATGTTTAATCCACATTTGTTGTCCTTATATTTTAGAACACATTATTTCGAGATCTAAAAGGTTTTATTGGGTATTGTTTAAAGTTTCCCAAATAACTTTGGAAAATGTGAAAAAGATACAGGAAATACAAGAGCCGTTACACAAACATAGAAATAAGCATGAGTATGTGAAACTTGTAGAATCTTAAACAACGCCGTGTAAATCGGGCTCGTGGGTTAACGTGCCATGAGTATGAATTTTGTTGTCGCAATAACGCGATCTGCACTTTTCATGCCTTTACGAATGATAGTCAAAACCTGTATTTGATTAAACAAGAGTAGTCCAATAGTTGACGGTGGGTTTTGTTGACTAGCTGCTTTCAATCTAGTCTGTCAGTTAAATTAGGGACGATTATCTGCGAATGACCCCCTTGTGTAACTTTGCGCGAAAATTTTAGAACAGATAAATCGTAGGAAAACTCTTGTTAATTTTTGCTTTCAGCACTGATTTCAATGAAGTAATTTTCGAGCGCATTCGATAAAACTAGCGTGATCAAAACTGCTTACGAGTTTAGGATACAGTACTTCAGTTTCATATGCATTTTATAATAAACAATATCGTTCAGTTCATGTTATACAACTTGAAATTCTCTAGTGATATTGTTATACTTCTGAGGCGACTTTGACCTACATGAAACATTATGTATGTTGGTGCTGTTGGATACTTTTGGATACTTTTCGATTAATGGAAAAATAAGAAAAATAGGATATAGATATTAAATATACATAACAAACGCATTTCTCCATTAACAGTTGCACTGTGACAAGCTGAAAACGGCATGTTTTAGTTTTCAGGAAAATATATGGTATTGTTGCGTCATCGAGGTCACGTGACTAGTATCACGCCACTCCTTCTCGAACCTTCGTGAATTGTCGGGAGATTACTAGATTGGGGGGTAGTCTGGTACATATAAGACGCTCACAACGTGAGAGTAATGAGTAATTGAATGTATTCGGACAAAATATTGTTGGCCACGTGAGACATAGCGTTTTTATAGAGCGACTGTTGAAATTAAGTGTATCGTAAAGTTATATT
>NW_013667756.1:89172-96477 GCF_000517525.1 Limulus polyphemus
CTAACGAACGGAGACGTAACAGTATCAATGAGGTCTGGTCAACTTCAAATTTTTACCTCCGCCACCCAAAGGTGGACAGAGGTTATGTTTCACCCCTGTGTGTGTTTGTCAGAAAGATTTTTCGAAAACGGCAAATGGATTTGGACGAAAGTTGATATAAATTTAAAGTATGACTCAACTTAGAAGAGATTAGTTTTTGGAGGGTCAAGATCATAGCAAGGTCACGGGAAAAAAATTCCTATATGTTAACATAGGGACCGAGTTTTCACACTATTTTTGCTTTATAACTCAGTCGAAAATTATCAGATTTTGATGAAACTTGGTGGACATATGTAGAATATTATTCCTCATTGTCTTGCCAAAAATAGTCCGTGTCCGTTGATAACGAAGAACATACGGACATATTTTTCTAGAGCGGAATTTGATAAACGCTACGCCCCCCCCCCAGTGGCACGGACTTGCAACGCTAGAAACCTGGTTTCGATACCCGTGGTGGGCAGAGCACAGATGGCCCATTGTGTAGCTTTGTGCTTAACTTCAAACAAACAAACAAAACAAATCAACACTCCGTGGCGGATGTATTCGCTCTACTGAGTTGGCGGAGGTATTCGCTCCGCTGAGTGCCACTCCAGTCGCTATCATTGTTTTTTTTATTATGTCTCTGCACAGAGATGCTATTTCTCTATTCTTTCTTCTCTTCCTTTCTTTCATCTTCTTCCAAACACTTTTCAATCCATCACCATTCCTTCATTTCTTTGCGGATTGACTTGAAATATGGTAGGGTTATACCTTGGGCCAATTCGCCCAGACACCTTTTTTCGTTTTTTTTCATATTTAAAGTCAAAGGCCAAATAACCCAAAAATGTATATTTTTGGCTCCTGTGCGGTCATATTTGCAGTAATCAAGCTGAAAATTGGCACAAATATAAATTTTCATGCGCCCAACACATTGACGTACAAAAATATTGGATTTGCCCATTTTGAGTCTTTTTTTTTTATTTAGTAGTTACAGCTTACAAAAAAGCATAATTTTGGAGTTTTCGGTCAATTACTCGGCCATATTTTGGCGAATTTACATAAGATTTGGTACAAAGATACTTTTTACAGGTCCACCACATTGGCAAAGAAAATTTGTAAATAATTATAGGGGGGCAAGATGCCACCAGTATAATTTAGGGTTTTTTTTTGACAATTACTCCGCCGTTTTTCTGCCAATTCAAATGGGACATGGTACAAAGATACTTTTTTGACAGGTCCCAAATAGAGATATAGACAGTTTGAAATTTTTATCTTTTACTCAAATATTCATTGGGGAATGCACAAAATTCGGGGGGTTCGTACATTATTGATGTATATGTCAACCAACGTAGATGAGATTTGGTATAAAAAAAGCTTCGTGTAGGTCCCAAGCGGACATATAGAGAGTTTTCGATTTTATTCATTTTTCACGATTTTTCTGGTATCAAAGTTGGAAATGAGGTTGCATGGCGGAGACATGTTAGCCCCTTTAATTTGTATTACTCGGTCAAAATAATGGTGTAAGATATGGGATATTTGTGTGTGTGTCTTTGATAACTTCATTTGGACGAGTAAACGTACAATAATTGTGTTAAATGTACTAACCATCTAACACTTAACTATCATAAGACGTCTACTTTCTTGTATTAAACAGTAGAATTGCTTTTCGTAAAGGCGAAACGCAGAAAGCGAGTCATTTGATACAGCTGTTTCGAATATAACTTAAAGAGTCCATACCATGGTCTCTTAATGGCTTTAAATGATGAAAAATCATGACTACGGGATAATGGCTTATACATATATAAATCTTGCTAAGATATATAGCTAAGAAACTTAAACGCGCGTAATTTTGCTAGGATTTGTTGTTAACCTGAATCAGTGTCATTCTTTATCTCGTTTTGAATCTAAATGTTTGTGTTGTTTTCTTTTCCTCCTGACTTTGTTCAGACAGTTGTACTGAGCACACCACTCCCTCTTGTGGAGGAGTTGTGGAATGAAACAGCAAAATGGGCTCCTCGGTGATAGGTTATTGATGACGTTACGTTATCCTTGTAAAATACAATTACTTCTTTAAAACAAAACAAACACTTCAGAATTTATATATTGACAAACTAAGTACCTCTAGAGCCAACTGGATAAAAGAAAAACAAATCTAGATATAAAACGCGACCTTTAGTATGAGGTCGATAGTGGTGACGTATAAGCCCATTAGATAAAATAAGATTACAAGGAAAAAAAGGAAAACTATGCAAATCTGGTTGTGTTAATCATAAACATCCTATAATGTTAGTAGCAGCGCCACCCTGATAACGTAGAAATCATACAAGTTAATTCGTCTAAAATGTTCTTTAATGATGATAATAAATAAAGACAGGTAAAGTTTTAAATATCTGAAATGACCTTAGGCTTCTGAATTGAAAAGTTTTAGTTTTTAGAACCTTTCATCAATAAGTTAAACTGTATATGCACGTAAAAGACTGGCAAAATATATTACAAACTATATATATATATATAGTTTTAAAATCTAAGTAATGAAGGTATTGCTAAGATTTCTTGTTATATTAGTTTTCTGTTTGTTTTAGAATTTCTGTCAAACCTACCAAGGGTTATCTGCGCATAGCCGTCCCTAATCTTAAGCGGAGAGACTAAAGAGTAGCCAGCTAGTCAACAGCAGGCAATGCTAAGCCAGCTAGTCAACAGCAGGCAATGCTAACTGTTGGGCTACAATCTTGTAGTAAAACCACGACCACAAAGTGTGATGCCCATTATTGATGCAACGGGTAGCCAACCATTTTAGATTAGATTCACAATCTGAACACTTCCATTTCTAGACCACGCCTAGCCCCGTTTTGATGAGGGATCAATCTGATAGAGCGTAGTATTTCAGAATTTGGCTTGCTACACGTACTTCACAAAAGAAAGTTACACCTGAGAGTGTTTGAAGCCCAAATAAACGTTTTCTTTCAGTTGAAAACCCATTTTCAATTCGAGTAAAGGAAATATATTGTTTTGTATGTTTTTTCCCATGCTTAATGGAGCGACCATAATAATAAGGCGGAACAGCAAGTTTTCAAATGTTATGTCACATTACCACCAGAGGACACGAAATGACCAAGAAACAACCAATAAGTCAGCTTTATTTTATAAATATTTTGCTATATGGTTAAAAAACGTATCGTTGTGTAGCTTAATATTGTAGTAGAGATGATTTCAGTATATAAATCTGATTTATTGTTTTACAATTAGATGAAAATTATTTGATGAATATTTTATAATACTCGTACCAAAAATATTGCAAATGACGTATACACGTATCATCCTTCACTTTAAAATGGAAAAGGTTATGTTAAAGCATAGAAAAGTTAGTAATAATTACATGCGTATATATTGTTTTATACTTATGTTTCAACAAAAAAATTTTTACCATTACGGCTTCGTTAGGAAAATATATTGCATACTACTCACAGCGACCCCCAGTGAGTCAGTGGTAAGTATCTGAATTTGCAACGCTAAACTCCGGAGTTCAATTCCCCTCGGCGGACAGAGCGTAGATAACCCAATGTGTAGCTTTGCGTTAAAGAAACTACTAAGCAAAGCAAGAACGGTATTTTAACCTACAATAGAACTTAATAGGAGTAGTACCAAGAATATAATCGGTCATGATATGAAATTATGTGTTCAACAATATTTACATTATTAGCCTTCATCAGTAACGACAAGTCAGGAACAGACAAGGAAAGAACCTGTACTAAATGGGATAAAAATTGAAGACAGAAAGTGATAACTAGTATAAGAATAAGCTTATATTTATTTGGATATATGTGTGTGTTTTGTTATTGTTATAAACTATATTATTACGTTCACCAAATGCACTGTACCCGTGTATTTGGAAGTAGGGGGGCTTTAGCACCCTCCGCCCCTAAGTTTGAGAATAACGATTTTTTTCTAGCTTTATTTTCTTGCTCTACATGTTTTTTGAGTTACAAATATACCAGTCACTCCTCCCAGTTTTTCTTCCGGCGTTTGTGTAATACTGTAAGTAATAAATCATAACACCATACAAGTGAGTGTGGTGACACCTGTCGTAAGCTTTAAATATGAATTCATGCACATAATCGGCATCAGTTTTTTTTTTTAATTGATGAGACACAAAAGTCACCTATAAAATGAGAAACCACCTTCTGAATAATATCAATAAACCATCTCGGGTACAAGTATGTTGATTTTTAGTGCAAAACAACACAACAGGGTATCTGGGCTCTGTCCATCGCAGGAATCGAACCAAGGATTGTAGCATTGTAAATCCGAAAACTTGCCGCTGACTCACTGGGGGACCTAGTACAAGTGTAAAGCTGCTTATATTTGAACTTAAACTCTCTCTCTCTCTCACACACACACACACAAACGATTTTGGCGTCATCTTTGGAACTGTTTTGTTTGTTTGTTTTGTAATTAAGCACAAAGCTACACAATGGGCTAACTGTGCTCTGCCCACCACGGGTATCGAAACCCGGATTCTAGCGTTGTAAGTCCGCAGACATACCGCTGTGCCACTGGGGGGGCTTTGGGAACTGAAAATCTTATAAACGTATCACCAACAGGAGTGTAAATATATGATTTCAATGGATTACTTAAATCAACGAACAGGTTCTTTTGGCAACCTATATCTTACCTTACTCTGTTTCGATATATTACCAAGATATTTCTATCACATTTAGTATGAGTTGCTGGTGAATGTTCTTGTTTGTATTAATTTGAATAAATTAATTCTTTCGTTTTTTTCGTTGGTGATAACATCTATGGACATTTATATAATAATTTCACTGTTACAAGTCGTTACGTGTCTTGTCTTCGAAAAATGAAAAGTATAGGTTTCTAAAGGTCTTTTCCTCGGTGGCTCAACGGCAAGCTTGAGGGCTTATAACATGAAAATTGTGGGCTCTATTCATGCAAATACCCGAATGCTCTAAGACAGATATCTATCTAAATCCCGAGGATCTTTGGTGCGTACTGTTGTCTGGGGCACGTGCACGGCTTTTGTCATTGACCTCTGTGCTATGTTCGTGAATTTCCACCTGTAACAATACTCCACGCTTTGCTTACCACGGCTGGGGTACTACATGTTATAGGTATCTTTCTGGATAGTCTTGAAGCCACAGTTGCTTCATTTTTCCATTCCTTTTTTTTTCTAATGTAATTAAGTCTTGGAAATTATAAAATCGCGATCTAAACGCATATTTGTGATCTGATTATACAAATATTTTGCGTCAGAAAGAACAGTTACATACTCTTTCCAAAAGCAATCAATTTTCGATGGCATCATATTTTCTACGTAAGTTCAAATAATGTCAAAATATTGTTTTTATACATTCCGTTATATCGCGACTTTGTATCGGCTATGGATGTCACGTAACATTCTGATTTGCATATTCCAAATCGTTTCAGTATAGCGTACTGAACGCACTGTTTGCTACTCAGATGTATAAATGCTTATTAATGTTCACAGTGACTTGAATTAAATAGCTTTGGGTATATTTGTCTAAGTCAAAGCATAAGCTACAGATCAATGTCACAGTGAAGAAAAAAGTCAGAATCACAGTGGAAGATGTATATAAGCTAAGGTCATAGCTAAACTTACAAAGTAAAGTTTACGGGGAAACATACAGGTCGTTGTCATA
The DNA here is from genome assembly GCF_000517525.1 of Limulus polyphemus. Taxonomy (NCBI): domain Eukaryota; kingdom Metazoa; phylum Arthropoda; class Merostomata; order Xiphosura; family Limulidae; genus Limulus; species Limulus polyphemus. The sequence goes on from NW_013667756.1 coordinate 94,869, forward strand.
GTGAATAGCTCATGTTATATGTGGTAGATCTTAAATTAGTTGACTTGTTCCTTTGGACATTTGATCAAAGTAATCATTACAAAGCCACAACTCTCTCTTTTTGAGGAATCAAAATTTGGACCATCTACAATTCCATACGTATCTCTGTGAGGATGCCAGAAAGCACAGTGTAAGTAGTGGATATACCTTGAAAAAGAAGCATAATTAAAAATAAAATGAAGTTGTTTGTACAGGTTTGTCTGCTTTATATGGGCTTTCACAAAACCAAGAAGAACGCTGACACAAAAGGGAGTTGTACCAAAGAGTTATGTGCTGTTTGTTAAGGATTACAGAAATGTGTATAATAATCAATACAAGGATAAATGGTGGACTGAACAACAAACATCATAGTAACAGCAAATGTGCTGTTTGTTAAGGATTACAGAAATGTGTATAATAATCAATACAAGGATAAATGGTGGACTGAACAACAAACATCATAGTAACAGCAAACCTAAAATCATTATTATGCATTTACAAATTACAAAAAAAGGGAATATGTTATTTTATAAAGAAATTGAAGTTAATAAAATAAAAAATGAATTTGTAAACATAAAGAGTTGCAGATCTCACTTCTGCACCTATATTTCGGAAAGAAGCAGTGTTCTTATCTCAGGTGGCGTTGTAGATCACGGAACGGAAGGGGTGCGAAGGTAAAAGTCCTGAGATAGAGCGAGCAGCTCACTCGTTTCATTCACCAACACGCCTTCGTTGAGTAGCCATGTGATTCGCAATGAAATGTCTTACAAAGTAAGTAGACCGAACTTAAAACCACTGAAGAGAAAATAAGCGATGCAGTTCATCACAGACATTGACTGAATTACCTGTTCAGCGTTACAGCGAGACAACACCAGTTAAGCTGATCTTTCTAGAGGTCAAGAAATTATAAACGAAAACCAAAAGTGAGCACATTGAGGGTATAAAGTAAGGTTTCAAAACTAACCGGAGGAGGATGGATAGCGACCCAGAGGTCTGGACTGCTGGTATGTAGATTTACATCATGTATAACTGTCCTTTTTCCTTGACATTTTGCGGATGTTTGAATTATTTAATTTGCTACAAATTGTTTTTGCCTCACTAATATTTTTTGCTTTTAAGCAAGTGTTATCTTAACATTCTTAGACAACTACGAAGTTTTGAAGGCGTAATACTTTTTTTTGGGGGGGGGATGATAAATTGGAGACGTTTTACACCATAAAAACAATAGATTAACAAACAGAAATTTAATCTGGGTTTTGATATTTTCAAAAAACACCCGTGTAACAAAACTTAAAACATCAATATGTTTGTCAAACGTTAAGAAATCTCATAAGACATTTTTTATGTCCACTGACCGCCCCCCCCCCCCAGTGGTACAGCGGCATGTCTGCAGACATACAACGCTAGAAACCGGGTTTTGATACCCGTGGTGGGCAGAGCACAGATAGCTCTTTGTGTAGCTTTCTGTTTAACTTAAAAAACAAACAAAATCCACTGATTGAAATCTTTGCAAATCAGTGGTCCTTCTGCATATGAGTATTATGTTCTACGTCACTTTGAAGTTGATTCATTTTTTAAAATAATACTTCTG
>NW_013667756.1:97355-120474 GCF_000517525.1 Limulus polyphemus
GTTTATATTAAATAACGTCAATTTTCACCTTAGAAAACTCAGAAAATTCTTCTCAGGTCCAGAATGATCAACTTTAACGTGTCATGAAATTTGGTACAAATACGATCACACTTTACAGAATTATTAACACAAAACCGTGAAAATATCCTATTTCCCCCATTATAAAAAATGCTTCAAAGTGATCCGGATTTCGATCCGGACCAAAGTTGGGGAGGACTATCCCATACTGACTTCCCATCTTGTGTGAACTTTTCGTGTACACCAGTCTATTAGTTTTCGAGATACATGCGCGGAAACACAGACACACACGAACCAAATTGCAGTACATTTGCTCCCCCTCTCTGGGGGTGAGGGTAATAAGTCAGTTCTTACATCAGTTATCGACTAGGTCAACAGCAAATGATACGACACGCTACCAATAATCGGTGATAGGATATATGCACAGTGTGTGATATATAAGAATCAAAACTGGGTGTTTTAGTACAAATTACCAACTTTCAAAAACGAATCTAATGTTAAATTATCCTTATTAATTACATGAATTATAGCAAGTTAGCTATATTAGGTATTGGGCTAATGTTTAGTTCTGATATAAATAGCTTGTTTTGATTAGAAGTTAATGATAAGTCCAGTGCTGTGCTCAAAATTTAAGAAATGGTGACACTCTGTAAACATGATTTTGGTACCAACTTATCAATATAATATATACTACAGCAGAGGGATGAAACAGGCTTAACATGCAAAATAAACAGCATACTTACAGAAGTATTGCTGTGTGATACCAAAGTCCATTGATAGCTTATCAAGAAACAATTACGGCGAATGAATAAAAACTCGCCAGATGGCTTGAGTCCGGCATGTCTGGAATGTGGTCAAGAGTTGAAACGTTTCTGTGTCGTGATGATAAGTGCAGCCCCACTGTATAGCACCAGCCCACGCAAGTACACAATTCGGGATAAACCAGTTTAGAGGGAGTACTTCAGAGAAGTGTTAATACTATAAATATTTTAGATGTTCTTTTTATACTCTGTTGTATAGACCTGGTTACTTGTGTAGATGCTTGAACATTAATTCTGCTTTGTTTTCATTGTTGATATCACTTTTTATACTCTGTTGTATAGACCTGGTTACTTGTGTAGATGCTTGAAAATTAATTCTGCTTTGTTTTCATTGTTGATAAGAGCAACTAAAGCCTTTAGGAAATATGAAACAGGGATTTTATACTAGTATGTGAACATCTTTTGAATACACATTTAGTGAATACTTGATAAACATACAGCATTGTATTGACACGTAACGAATATATACAGTGTGTAAACGCTTTGCGGACGTAAAATACGACGTAAATAGTTTATGAATATACAACGTCGATTAAACGCTTGATAAATATAAAGAATTATACAAGCACTTTACGAAGATACAGAACGGTGGGAACACTTTCAAGAACATCCTGTGAAAAGCAAATATATTGGAGAACTTATAAATATATATCTGAAATAGGTTATGTTTCTTTGTAGCAAGGAATGGAAACATGTAAGAAACATGTCTTAATAAGTTAATACGGGAGTTATAATATCTTTGTAAGAAACATATTTTAATAACTTAGTACAAGAGTTATAATATTACAGGACCTGTGAAACCAATCAATAATGAATAATTAAGGTATTTGAAAAAGTCCTAAAGTAAATCATATAAACAACGCATATACACACAAAACCCTAACCGTTTCGACAAGTACAGAATACAGATAGGTCCACCTGTAGAACGCTCTAAGTTTTTATCCATTTTTTACGTGATTTACCGCACTTTTTTAAAAAAACACATTTGTAATTTCTTTGCTTTTGATAAGCCCGCTGGTGGCTTAGCGGTAAATTTGACGAGTTATGACGCTAAAATTCAGAGTTTAATCTCTGCAGTCAGCATGACATAGATAGCAATCGTGCAGTTTTGCTCTTAAAACAAACACATGATTATTTGATCAGTAGTCATTTCCTTCTTGTAGTTCTCAATGTCGGAATTAAACGATGGAAAGAAAAAGATATATTTCATAAGAAATATTTTTGTATTTTTCTTTTCCTGTTAATTTGGCAAGACGCCATCTCTTGTCGCCTTCAGTGTAGTTAGCAGGTTAAACGTCGTTTCAGGGTGGTTCCACCGATCAGTGGTATGTTAATTTTTTATGCATTTTGATATGTAAATAGTTCCACAAAATGTTAAGATGAGAGAACATATATTGTCACCTACATGCATTTTGATCGAACTTTTTTTGAGAGTATATCGTGCTTCCACAATTAGAACTTGCTTGAATAAATATGTCAACACCTTATAAGGTAAACAGTGTATTAATTGAATTACAATAATTATGAAAGGCACTACCCTGTATCTTTATCTAAGGACAAACATCTATTTGTTTACCTTCACTGAGTAACTGGTAATACAGAAAAAAGAAGATTGGTTTATTGGTGTTTTTTTGTGTGAAATGTTACAAGGTGTTACAAGTATTGCTCGGTCTTGAGATACAAAACCGTGTGGCCTTGATAAAGCTTATAGAGTTCTCATATTGCTCCAAATTATTGACAGTAATATAAAATTTGAAAGGCATTTTCTCGCTTTCAAGCCTGTTATTTCTGGGCTGCATCGGGAAATTTCAAGGAAATCACGTTCTTCTGTGAGCGCTGCAGGAATTAGCAGCTTTGATGCTGTTGTTCAACTTAAGGTGCAACCACTTGCCGTTGCACATAACTCTTTCCAAGGTCGTCTTTGAAACCTGTTAGTCAATATTCAGTTTTATACTAGGATTTTTCATTAAATATATATATATCAATAACTTGTATCTTTCTTTGTCTTTTATTATCTTTTTAATGTTTTTGCTTTAGTTTTTTTCATTTTCTCTCTCTTTAATTTTGTTTTATTTTCTGGAATGAAGAGACGGACACAGACCTTGTATTTATACGAACTAATTCATTTATTATTTACCTTTATCTATTTCTTTTCCACTTTTCTTTTATCCCTACAACGCTTCTTAGATACTTACTTCTAATATTTAGAACGAGTTATTTGTTTGCTTTAATTCCGAACGGTCACACCCCCAATTTGCACTGTGAAGTGTGTTCAGTTTCAAAGAAAACTTAGAAGCATGTACGTTTTATACAGTTTCCCTTTTTCGCATATTTTTTTCGTCACTACGGTGGGCCAACGATAAGTTTAAAAGACTTAGAACGCTAAAAATCCGGGGTTCGATTTCCCGCGGTGGACAGAGTGCACATAGTTCATTGTGTAGTTTTGCACTGAGTAAAAAACAACAACAACCGACTTCGAATCTTTTATCTTTAATTTCTTTCTTTCACATTTGAACATTATGTAAAGAAACAACTTCTGAGAAAAATGCTGCGTTTATACATATTTCAGCTCATGCGCACGAACTCTCTCTTCCTCAAATAGAGCAGACAACTTGCTTCTTTTCCCTGCTTGCTATTAACTAACATTATCGTTATAAATCACGTTTTACCTTTATACATTTACTTAAATGCTATTGTCAGACCAAACAATCAAGTAACTATAATGTAGAAACTTACAAACTATTAAAATGTCAACCAAAATTCCATTATTGTTGTACGATAACCAAAACAAAGAAAGGGAATTAAAATATTCTTTAACTTTTTATAGTTTTATTGTTCGATAGGGAGGTGGCGAAAGAAAAGATTAACAAAGCCAATGTGGCCTTGTTAAAGGTGTTTATAAGGGGGGAATACGAACTTGTTAAAAGTGTTTATAAGGGGAGGAATACGAACTTGTTAAAGGTGTTTATAAGGGGAGGAATACGAACTTGTTAAAGGTGTTTATAAGGGGGGAATACGAACTTGTTAAAGGTGTTTATAAGGGGGAATACTAACTTGTTAAAGGTGTTTATAAGGGGGAATACGAACTCGTTAAAGGTGTTTATAAGGGGGGAATACGAACTTGTTAAAGGTGTTTATAAGGGGGGAATACGAACTTGTTAAAGGTGTTTCAATATTCGCTTTACACTCTCTTTTTTTTGTTCTTTTTCTCCTTAAAACATATTTTCACAGGAAATAATTTTAAAAGGCCAAAATGACGTTATTAGTGAACGCACGATGCTAGTATAGCAACATTTACTCTGAGTTGCTGTGAACTTGATTCTATTTAAAGGCCATTATCGGTGCCTTTTGTAAATTTAATTACTGCTCACATTCTTTCTGCTCATGTAAGGTAAAATTATCATTCCGTTTATAAGATAGTTTTCAGAGATTGTTTAATGAGGATTGATTTACCCCTCTGATTGTGTGCATATATTTCTGAGGCCATTAGAACCTGAATATAGTTTAATTATTATTTCTGGGCAGTATAGAAAAGTAATACTGTTCTGTATCTTTATTGAAACATTTCATTATATTTTGAATCACAGCATTAAAAAAAGTAAACGCAAAGTTTCTGGCGTTGTAGAAAAGGAATTGTTTGTCTCGGGTATCAGTATTCATTAACAAAGTGCTCACTTCGTTTTACTCAAGTGTCAGGAAAGGATTGAGTTCATGGGACAAATGTCCACTGATAATGTAGGTTACTTTTCTGGTCTTGTATATCTCACAACCTTCTACTTCTAACCTCCTGCACTGCTGCTTTACATCTCATAACCTTATACTTCTGAGATGTAAAGCAGCAGTGCAGGAGGTTAGAAGTAGAAGGTTATGAGATGTAAAGTAGCAGTGCAGGAGGTTAGAAGTAGAAGGTTATGAGATGTAAAGTAGCAGTGCAGGAGGTTAGAAGTAGAAGGTTAGAGATGTAAAGCAGTAGTGCAGGAGGTTACAACCTTCTACTTCTAACCTCCTGCACTACTGCTTTACATCTCACAACCTTCTACTTCTAACCTCCTGCACTGCTATTTTACATCTCATAACCTTCTACTTCTAATCTCCTGCACTGCTACTTTACATCCCATAGCCTTCTACTTCTAACCTCCTGCACTGCTACTTTACATCCCATAGCCTTCTACTTTTAAGCTCCTGCACTACTAGTTTACATCTCATACCCCTTCTACTTCTAACCTCCTGCACTGCTACTTTACATCTCATGCCCCTTCTACTTCTAACCTCCTGCACTGCTACTTTACATCTTCTACTTCTAACCTCATGCCAGGCCTAGGTAGTTTATATTTTTGTGTTTTGGAAATTTAGAAATTTGTTAGATTTCCTGTGTTATCCCCACGGATATTATGTTTATGTAGCAGATAAAGTGAAACCCATTTCTTATTCTCGTTGCATCATAAAGAGTTTGGTATTTTGGAATCTATTTCCATAAATAATATGTACTGTCTTCTGGTAACCCTTTGAAAATGAGCGTTCTGATGATATTGCTGTACAAAGCAGTTCGCAACTTCAATATTTGTATTCGTTTCTAGTCTACACCCATATCAACTCTTAAGTACATGGATAATGTCAGACAGCAATTATATCTTGTGCTAGAGAAAGCTCTCTGGAGGCTCAGTGGTAGGCTTATGGGCTTATGCCATTAAAAATTGAGATCGATACCTCGCTGGGCACGGCGCAGATAGCCCATTGTGTAGCTTCGCGCACAAAAAACAAACAAACAAATAATACAATAATTGTTTTATAAAAAGATAGTTCGTAAATTTCCCGATCTTAGTATGCATATAAAAAAAAGATTGATTTCTAAAAATGTAAGTCAAATTCAGATAACATATTGCGATGGTCATTTCTAGTCAAAATGAAACACAATAAACAAGAAATAACCATTTGATAGAGGCAAACTTTAATATTTTAGTAATAATGATATTTCAAGTATTGAACATATAACCTTCTGTGTACATGGTTTTAGCTCGATATCAGCAGGTTTGGCAACAGTCAGTTAGGGAAATTTGAGATAGGGACTGATATGGAATCAGTTAGTAGCTAAAACAAACATCAGAGCTACCATGCCGAAAATAAACTCGATCCTTTGCGATAAAATGTTTAGCGTTTTCAGCTGCAGTTTGTATATGCTTTAAATTGTCGTCTTTAGACGTTAGATAAGCCTGGGACAGATGTCGTCATTCTATTAACGTTTTTAAAATGGTGTAAGCTTATGACTTTGTATGCTGTTGAAAGTTTTTATGACTGATATGATAGGGTGCCATTTCTCGAGTGGCTTGACCTTGTTAACTGTTTACATATAATCTCAGCACAAAATTGTTTTAAATTTGAAAATTATAAAGGTAAAATCTGAATAATCCGGTCGTAAAATAGACCACGTTATCATCTGTTTATGATTTCTGTTTATCTTGATCATTATAAAACTAGCACCAAATGTGCAGGAAGTGTAATTGGCCAAATATATTACATAGTTTGTGATCTCAGTGTATATAACTTTCCATCAAGCTTCAATGGGTGTATTTATCTCATAATAGACTGAAACACAGCTTACATTCTATCCAAGTTGTTATTTGTTACAAATTAGTACTGTTTATGTTTAGATCTGCCAAATGTTTTGTAATCACTCCAGTGTCTGTTTAACTGTTATTGGCGGTTTACCTACTATTTTATACAAGTGCGAGCACCGTTATGATGACTGTTTGCTTAGAACATGCATATGATTCAACAGCTGTTTTACTCCTTAAAAATATCTTGAAGTTAATTTACGATTTGAAAAATATGGTTAATTTTCTATACAATTCTACAACTATTTCGCTCCTTAAAGTATCTTGAAATCAATTTTCCATAGAACTCAACGACTCTTTTACTCCTTTAAAAAGTATCTTGAAATCAATTTTCCATTGGATTCAACGACTGTTTTACTCATTTAAAAAGCTTCTAGAAGTTAATTTTCATCAGGAGTCAACTGTTTCATTTTTTAAAAAGTATTGAAATCAATTTTCCATTGGATTCAACGACTGTTTTACTCCTTTGAAAAGCTTCTAGAAGTTAATTTTCATCAGGAGTCAACTGTTTCATTTTTTAAAAAGTATCTTGAAATCAATTTTCCATTGGATTCAACGACTGTTTTACTTTTGTAAAAATTTCTTGAAGTAAATTTTCTGTTTATTTTTGATTGAATTAAAACAGCTGCTTCTCCTGAATATCACCTTTAAAATGGTAAAACTATAAACTCCCGAACCCAGGCTGCTTTTGTACGAACTTCTACGATTTGTAAGTCAGTCATCATGTGCTTCAACACTTCGTCACGGTCCAAAATTGAAGAGCATGTACTTTTTTTATTTCTATTTTAAAGTTGTTGTTGTTTTTCATCTAACTATCATGCCAGGGTGAATGAGATGGAAAGTGCTCATAAGGACATTGTTTTTGTTCTTTTCGTAGTTAATTGTTTTTAAACAATTTGTCGATGAAAAACTTCTACGCTAAAAGATGTGATATTTCAAGAACTATTCATCAGTATAATAGCTGTGATGTCTCAAGAACTGTTCATCAGTATAATAGCTGTGATGTCTCAAGAACTGTTCATCAGTGTAATAGCTGTGATGTCTCAAGAACTGTTCATCAGTATAATAGCTGTGATGTCTCAAGAACTGTTCATCAGTGTAATAGCTGTGATGTCTCAAGAACTGTTCATCAGTGTAATAGCTGTGATGTCTCAAGAACTGTTCATCAGTCTGATGACTTTGACTTTGCCTTATGAATTAAAAGTTCCTTTGTAACACAAACCGTTCATTACTCTCAGAGCTGTGACTTCAGTCTAGCTTCAGTTGATGTCAAATATCCGACCTATGTAACTTTTCAGTGTGAATTAAATTTTGTAATCTCAAAAAAAAACTTTCCAGTCTAAAGACTGTGACTTTATAGGATTATGTTTCTGTAACTTTTTAAGATGGACTGTGAGCTGGCTTTTAGGGACTTGAACGTGGTTAGAAATGCAGAGATTATTAAAGTAGATAACCGAGACGATAACTGCTGTTTGTCTATATCAGACATTAAATCTGCACTGATATTTTTATCTCTATGATGTGAAACTAGTTTTATAACATTTAAAGAACAATTATCAGTTTATCATGTGGGACTTCGGATTGTGATTCATGCTCTGATTTTATCCTGCAGCTTGTTAATTCTATAAAAACCGTTATAATCTTAGTTACTTCAAGTAACTATTCAGGCACACAAATATCCAGATTAAGGAAGTCATGATATACAGAGATCTAATTTTAAAGTCACATACTACAACATGTAATGTCCTCCCTATTTTTTTTTTGTTATATCAACATATCTTTAGTTTTCTTGCAAACTTGAGAAAGCGTTATTTCGAATTTTTTTATACTTTTGTCTAATCTAACATTGATACAACACTGATGTGTTTAGAATAATGCAATATTGAGGTGTTTCTGGTTAGAACAATAGGAGTTCTTGTATATAGGTCTTGAGGACAATATTCGCAGAAAAAATGGGAAATCTGTGGTAAGTAGTTCCTGACGTGCAGTCTGTTTATTATCTTCAACTAGCAACAGGAATTATGGCTAAACCATCCTGCTCGATGATCACAAGGTGTCGTAGCAGATAAAAATATATATATTGCCTTTGTGATTAGAGTCAATAGTCAGATACCACATTATCCAGCTGAGGTAGATAGGCTATAACCTATTCGACATATTTTCTTTATTATATAAACTAGAGAAACGACATTCCAATAGACTGCCCAACCTTTTTTGAAACTGGATGGATCTGACTTTGAGTGCAGTAATCAGGCAATTGCTAAAGTATCCTGGTGAGTGTTCAGTCACTTTCAAAGTGGATGTGGTGAACAGTGACCCTACATTTATTATCTGTTTATATTATCTGTCTTTTTTGTCGATTTTTCTGATTGACTGCGTGATAAAAGAGAAGATTTTACCTTTAATATCGATTAATAGTGAACAGTATCCAAGAAAGTAGAACTTGTTGCATCATCAGTAAATGCGCCATCTAACGACGATAACAAGAAACAATACGTACATGTCGTGACAAGAAAGAAAGTTGAGCTTAAATATTTGTGATATGTATATTCAGTTGTCTTGTGTCTAATTTTATAATTGAATTCGTGTAACAGAAGATATAGCAGTATGTATTTGAGAAGAAGAAAACTAACATTTTTCCAATCATATCCTCTGCGTATACGATTTTTAATGTTTAAATGCAATGAAATTTGAACTTGGAAAACAGGAAACGTTATATTTTATAAACTTGAAAAATTCGAATTAATGTAGTTCAGCATACCATAGTCCAATTTCATAAAGAGAGCAAGTGTATTTTGCATTAAAAATTGGAATTGATTGAAAAATAATTTCAGTCTGTCAAAAAAGTAAAAACGTGCGATACACTTTTTGACTTCTTTATCGATTTATTACGCGAGTGGCATAAAATTGATTCATAATGCAGGCATGGTCATAAGTAAACGGTGATTTGTAAAGTTTTTTGTTGTTGTTTCTTGTCCAGATGTTGAGGATTTATCAGAGAACAAACCCCCCATCGATTCGGGTCAAACGCTAGACTGTACAAATACCACCACGCACGAGATCGTTGAACTGTCACACGAGTTGCCCGACTTTGCGAACTCTGAACTTTTAGAAACTGGGACTGACATAAAGGAAACGTCCTTTGTTGAAAACGTTACAGCACAAGACAGTGGGAATTCATCTTTATCAACGGACTCAACAGGAGTCGCTGTGCAGTCTGCAGATATTCTGGATCAAACACCCACCGACGAGGATCCTGCTGAAAGAGGTATGGATACCGTGTCGTCTTGATGGCTTGTTCAAAACGTGTTAATAATTCACTTTATCATTAGATAAGATAACACCATTCCTCGCCTATAGATCACCATGAGAATCATCGCAGTAACAATTTGTTATTAATGTGATTATACGTGTATGTTATTACATAGCTCAGAATTTGCGGAATCCAGTAGCAGTTTCTGGGCTTGGCAAAAGCTTTATCAACAAGCCAAGTTAATCCCGCCATATTGAAAAGACTGATTTTTTTAATATTGTTTAAAATGACTACTAACTCTTTTTTGTATTTTATTTAACCAATATATTTGTTAAGTGTCTTGAATAGGATACATATTATAAGAGATGCAAGTCAAGCAAGGTCGAATATAAATTTCAAAGGTTAAAAAAAAAAATCATAGCCGAGATGTTACTTGCTTCTAACATGTATGAAGAAATATTCTCTGCGGTTTTAAATTGTAAGATAATCTATGTATTTAAGGCGCAGGTTGTGGGTTCGATTTCCCGTACCACCAAACATACTCGCTCTTTCAGCCATGGGGACATTATAATGTGACGGTCAGTCCCACTATTCGTTGGTAAAAGAGTGACTCAAGAGTTGGCGGTGATGACTAGCTGCCTTCCCTCTTGTCTTTCACTGCTAAATTAGAGACGGCTAGCGCAGATAGCCCTCGTGTAGCTTTGCGCGAAATTCAAAACAAACCAAACTATGAATTTAGTGAACTTCTTCAACTCAATTCGTTAACTAAACGAGTTTTTGTAACTGTGTTTATTGCAGAATCTTCAACACATCATACGTTTTTTTTGTTGTTGTTGTTAATTAAACGAGTTTTGTAACTGTGTTTATTGCAGAATCTTCAACATATCATACGTTTTTTTTGTTGTTGTTGTTAATTAAACGAGCTTTTGTAACTGTGTTTATTGCAGAATCTTCAACGCATCATACGTTTTTTTGTTGTTTGTTGTTGTTAATTAAACGAGTTTTTGTAACTGTGTTTATTGCAGAATCTTCAACATATCATACGTTTTTTTTGTTGTTGTTGTTAATTAAACGAGCTTTTGTAACTGTGTTTATTGCAGAATCTTCAACATATCATACTTTTTTGTTGTTGTTGTTGTTGTAGTTTTTGTTTTCAGAGTGGTGTAACCTTAGTTTAAAACTGAGCATGCTGTAATCAGTCTTTTGTACCACCTCACTAGCTTTAAGTACGATTGGTTGTTGTCGTTAAGCGCAAAGCTACACAATGGACTATTTGTGCTCTGCCCACCACGGATATGAAAACCAATTTTCCACGTCATAAGCAGAATTATCGCTGAGCTACTGTGGGTAGCTTTAATTAATAGATTGGTTTTTGTTGTAATATTGTAGAAGAGCTATTTTAAACTTTAATAAACATAAGTATTTAAAATATTTGCTTGTTTTTGAAGGGCTATCTGCGCTAGCCCTCCCCAAGTTTGAGCTGGTATACTTTTTTCTAACAGAATGGTGGGATTTGACCGTCACTCTAATAATTAACCCTAATTAGTCCTAAAGAATGGAACATGTTTTTTGTTATTGTTGTTTTTTCGGAAACGACAAACGAACGTTGGACCCGCACATCCATAATCCACACTGGGCTGCGCTAGATCCCTCTCTCACCGAAAACAGTGGAATTTAAAGGAATGATTATAAATACACGTAATGGATTTATTGTCTATCAGTTCAAAATTAGGGACGGCTAGCGTTGATACTTTCTTATGCATAAGGACTTGTAAAACCAACTATCAAGTTACACCAAGTAAATATCCAAAACTTTGTGAGACGTAACTACTATTATGTTATCTGTTTATACAAGTCAACCGAAGCTGACAATGTCGTTGGACCAATGCTCTGTTCTTGTAGTTTTATTTTAACAATTTGTGAGTAGTTTGGTGCAATCAGTTACACATTTTATTTCAGTTATATTTATCACTAACACCTATATATATATATATTATAAACAGACTAAAATCTGATCACTACAAGATATACGTAAATACACAACATTTATGTCTTTATGGCATGGTTTCCCCAATGTGTTAAGTTTAAGGACTTACAATGGAAAATCCATGATTCGATTCCTTCGCAGTGGAAAGCGCGCAAATAGCCTATTGTCTGGTTTTGCGATAAAACAAAAACAAACTTTATGGCTTATCTTAAAGTCCTTTTTTCATGTTTGAATCTATTTATTACCTTACACATGATTATTTAATTCCTTTCTTCTACAAAGTACTTCTTTAGATGAATGCTTTTGTATGTCTTAAAGTTACATGTACTTTATATAAGTCTAGTTAATGTTTATGTCTACTGTGAATCCGAGGTTCCTGGTTCGCACACCGTTATTTCCGAAAAAACCCTCACTCCGCACTTTGGGATCGTTGGTGCGTCATGAGTGACGGACAAATCGCGCTATTCGATTAGAGTAGTCCACGAGTTGACGGTAGGTGGAGTTTACTAGCTGCCTTCCCTCTAGAATATCACTTTAAGATTTGGGACGGGTAGCACAGACAGTCCTTGAGAAGATTTGTGCGAAATTCAACAAACTTTTTAAGCCTGTTTTATTTTTACAATGACTTTGTTTGACATATTGCATTGTATGTATACATTTGATAAAATTAGCTTTGACAGATTGATGAAAGATTAAAAATATTTCTCATGATAAACGTTTTGATTTATTTTACAGCAGTAGATGATAACGTCAACGACTATGTTGAAATGGAACTGGTTACGAGCAGAAATAACCAAAGTATAAATGGGTCACCTTCTTTACTTCTAGAGCTATCACGACAACCCCCTGATGGGCATGAGTTTCCTTCTAAATGCAGTGAACCACGTCATTCACTAAATAGAAGGTCTTCAAGCTTTGATGAGGATTCAGGAGTGTTTGTTAACGAACAGTCATCACAAGGGTCTGACCGTGCATCCCATAGCGACCTTTTCCACTCTACAAATAGTGGTCAGAAAACCAAAAGGCCTCCAACCCTACAACTTGCATCTAAGCAGGACTTGGAGAAAACCATAGATAACACTAATATGAAACAGAAGGATCTTTCATACAAGATTAAAAATTGTAATAACACTAAGATTTTACCGTTACCTCCATCTAAACTATTATATAGTCCCAGACTGGCCTCAAGTACTGAGACGAACAAGCCATGGTTTTTCCCATCAGAAGACAGTTTATGTTTTAAGACTTCAGAGAAGTCACCAGAGTTTTCATGTGACAAAAGTAAAGAATACTTAAATTTTAGAAGCAAAGAAACACCTCAAAACAGTAAGAACGATTCACACGAGAGAAGAAATTTTACTGAACAGGCAACATGTAAGAGTAAAAACACAGAAGATGAACAGAAAAAAGACAAAAATCTGATCTTCAGTAGTAGGTCCTGTCATGGACGATTTAAAGAAAAGCCAGTTAGTGTTAAAGATCGTATTGCTATGTTTTCTGGTAGTGAGCTAGACGTGAACGAGGTTTCATCAGATACCACAAAGAAAACAGTTCTGTGTTTTGAAGATAAAGAACTTATCGCTTCTCCACATGAATATAGGCACCTTTCTGGTACTCCAGCCGCATGCTCTAGTGTTAAAAATCAAGAATCAAGTGGTAAAGTTCATGGTGTTAATAACATTTGTGTAAGTTCAGAAAACGACAGTTTGAAGAAGAACCATATTTTTGATAAAGAATCTTTCCCCAAATCTCAAAGTTTAGAATCGAATTTTTACAGCAATAGGCCAACATTTCAAACACACAACTATAATAAAAACATTACAAGCAATATCAAACCAAGCGGAAACAAATATCCCAATGGACAAGATCTTACATCCTCTAGTTACAGACACAATTTTGGAGCAAGGAGTTTGATCTATAACAGGTTCGGTATTTCAAGTTCTCGAAGCCACGAAGACTTGTCGAATCGATCAAACAATTGGAATCTATTTTCATTACAACAAAAATCCTCTAAATCTAATTCTACAAAGTTCAAGGGGTTAGTCATTCCAGAGAAACCTCTCAGCGCATTACCAGCAGTAAAATCATTGCCCACAATAGCTAGTAAAACTACTTGTGCAACTTCAAAACTCGAACCTGTTAAGTCATTAACCTGCCATCAATGGAAGGAACAAAATTTTTCTCAACCAGAAAAAACAAAATCGTTACCAAGAAAATTGGGCTTGCAGTCTTCACTAATATCAAAAGACACTGTAGACAGGACAAACAAACAGCCATTGTTGTCAGATCCACCATGGAAAAATGCCAACCCTAATGTGCCAAAGTATTCTCCAGCTTTTCAAAGAAGATCTCTTCAGCTACCGCGAACAAATGTCACATCTTCTGTTTCACCAACTCCTCCTTCTTCATTGACTTCTCCTATGTCTCCTCCACCGTCTTCTCCTTCCAGCATAAGCAGCTCAAACACGTCATCTTCATTTGGCATCACTTCTCCGCCAACTGTCAAAAAACAGAGTGTATTCCAGTTTTCACTATCACACAGCAAACCTGTTACCCCGCTTCTTCCAGAAAAACCTGTCGTGCCATCAGCGTTCACGTCATCAGACAGTGAAGAAAAAGACTGCGAACAGTCGACAGTACTTAGTCCACCTCTATATGAAGAAGAGACAACTAACAGCTTTTCATCTTCAAAACTGCTGAAGACTTCTTTTTCGACAAATTCATTATCAGATATCGAATTGCTTGACAGTAAAAACAGCTTTACATGTTCAACAGAACAACCTATTCATAAAAATAACCACAGTTCTTCTTGGCAAAAAGATTATAAACAAAGCAGTTTAAGGGCCATAAAAAGTTGCGAGTCAAATAGCTCGCAAGAATCAACACACGATGAAAGGTTTAAAAATAAACCAGAAACCTTTGGCACTGCTGATATTCCATATCGTAGAACAAACTCTTCAATCAACTTCACAGAGTACAGTAAAGAACTAAACTCAGACATACATGGAAAGTTTTTGGCTAAACCAGTCTGTATTGATTTTGAAGAGTCGGAAACATTGAAGCTAGAGCAACTTCCTGAATGGAAAAAACACGAAAGGCCATTATTACATAAATATGACAATGTTTCTTCATTTCCACCAACTGTTTCTTATAGACAGCCATTTGACAGAGCTGAAAATAACAGCCACAGTGTGTTGCTAGACAGTCAATATCCTTCTGAGAAAATTGAAAGTGACGATAACTATTTCTCGATGGTTAGCCAAAGAACAGAAGATTCAAGACAAGCTGCCAGTGATTTAATATCTGAATCAAATTCTGACTCTCCTGACCACCCTGCAACATCAAACTTTAAGGCACGTCAATTTAGTCAACAAAAAACAGTGTTGCACATGTCTAAAGAAGCACCCTCTGAGGGAGCTAAAAACTTTAGAGCATTAGCTGAACAATGGGAGCGAAAATCATTTGACGGCAGCCAAGAGCTTTCTTCACCTCCTGCTCTTCCTTTATCAAGCCCCCCAACATCAAAATGCAACTCATTGACTAACCTGTCCCAGAGTGGTAGTGTGAAACTTCCCCCATCCCTCATGCCAAAAGGGAATGATGTAGCACATCATTCAAGAAGAAATGGTGTATCAAACCAATCTTTGGCCAACAATGTTACATCAGGTGTAAAAATGAGGGACAAACAACAGTCAGTTCCGAGGCCCACGTCCTTAATTGAAGAAATGGGAAAGAAAAATATTAATAATGTGTGGAATAAAGGTTTTGTAACCAACAGCAGTTTTCCCTCTAAAGAAAAACCTGGAGAGATTTCCCAAATTGTTGGCAAGCCACTTGCCTCTAGAGAAGCCTTTAGTAGAAGTCGAGAATCCTTGGATCAGTTGGGTACTAGAAGCAGACCATATCTCTCGTCTTCTGCAAGATCCATGAGTGTTAGCGATATTCGTAAGAGTTTTGAAAACAACACATCTAACCCAGATGCCTTCTTGTTATCCAATTTTAAGCCTCGCATCTTCAAATCTTCTGACATACAGTCTAACTATGATGTTCATTCTGAAAGTCGTCAAATATCTGACGACTGCTCCAATTTGACTCTCCAGTCAGAAAAATGTCCACCTTTTGAAGGTTTCAACTCAACCTTAGGATCCGATATTTGCCAACTATCTGGAGATTGTTCTAGCTCAAGTATCCATTTTGCAAGTCAAAGACCATCTAATAACCTTTCCAACACACCAGTTTTATCTAACCACACTCAAGTCTCTGACCATACCAATTCAACTGTTAAATCCAATACTAATGGGATTAATGATGACCAATTCAGCAGCTTTAAATACGTTAACCATCAAGCAATAGTTGACCAAACCCATTCTGACTTTCAATCTGGTATTCATTGCTCATCTAATGATATAAATTCTAAGCATGACACCAAAATTGATAGCTGTAGTACTAGAGTACAAACTTCTACTAAAAATCATCCCATTAGTTGTGCTGATGAAGATAAGTCTTCTGTAGAAGTTAAACGTTTGAATAAAAAGACATCGGACTATAATAACTTATTTTCCGCTCCTACAACTGATCCTAAACGAACTTTTATAAATGAAAATACTTCAAAATACAATCGTCGTAATTCTAACAACCAGAATTCAATTCCTGCCTCTGATCAAAACAGTGAAAATCCTTTAGCATTGGGATTTGAATACAAACATTCCTCTTCTGTTGATTCATCTGCTAGTGAGTCAAGAGAAAACTCTCCTATGCAGTACCAATCTAAGACATCGTCAGAGCTTTGTGGTTTAAAACCGTCACTATCCTCTTTAACTGGCACCATCTCTCCTCAAGAACGTCAGCAACTACTTGAAGAGGCCAACCAAATCCTCCAAGAAGAAGGTATAGACAGTAAACAAGATATAAGTGTGGTGGTAATCCAAAGAGAACTCCAGGCTGGCAGTATTGGAATATCTCTTGCTGGAGGAGCTGACTATGAAGTCAAGGAAATTACGGTGAGTTTCCAAAAGACCATCAAGTTGATTCCTTTAAGCATTTCTTTACAATGGTGCTTTAGAAGGATGGGAAACGAACAATGTAAACGAAAATTACCAAAAACGTTTAGTGACTAACTTGGTAAATAATATTCATATAGTACTTATGGACCCGAATCTTTACCCTGTTATCAATTCTTATCTGTAACATGGTTTCTAGATGGTAAGACATCAGCTTTCACAAGTAACAAAAATACTTTATTTTTTATTTTATATTTTGAGTTTCGTTATAGGTTTTCCAAGTCAGTTTTTATTTATGCATGTCTCGCATGTACACTTGCTGATAGATATTTCTGAAATATCAATTTTTTAGAGAGAGAAATATTTGTGGAAACACGTTTTATTGGAGCTTGTCTTAATGCTTGTGCTCCATCATAAAATGATCATGATTACGAGAGGAAACTTTAACCCAAAATAATATAACCCTGGTGGGGGAGGGGCAACACTATACTATTATTTCAGTATTCCTGTTTGCAGACTGTTTAGTAAGTTGTTTTCTAAAGTAATAAATGATTCAAACCGTCATATTATTGAATTGTTTTTATCCGTTCACTATCTTCGGGGTCTACATATTGAATGATTTTATGTTTTTATCTGCCACAGTACTCAGTCCAAATAATTGACCAAGCCAGCTGTATAAAATCACAAATTTCCTGTGTAAACTATACAAGAGACCCTTCCAGTAATTAGATGGATTAATGGCAGTATTTATAGCATTATTATTTCTATTTTTTGAGTGACTCGTATTATTAGGAACCCAGTAATAGACAACATTATGGACCCACAAATAATTTGACATACAAAGCAAAATGTATTTTAAAAAGTCAACTCTGTGATTATAGAGTTAAAAGTAAATTTGGTTAGAATGAATTGTGGGGTTGAGAATTGTGATCATGGGATACGTTTTCTGAGGTAATAAGCAAACACAAGCTCTCATTTATGTTGTATGTGGTTTTGAATTTAAAACTGATTTTTTTCAGGTTCATAAAATTGTAGCAGGCAGTTTAGCAGATAGAAACAGGCAGGTTAGGAAGGGCGACCGTATTCTTTCTCTAAATGGACTTAATGTGAAGGGGTTGACACACAGAGAAGTATTAGACATTCTAAAAGCACCACGGAATGAGGTGGTTTTAGTCTTGGCAAGTGAACGTTCCACACCGTCGAACTTTTCACACCAAGAGAAGGCGAATGTAGCTCCTGAATTAACAAATGGATACCATGCCACCACAGGAGCGAGTGAAAAAGAAATAATCAAAATAGGTACAAAGACGTTTCGTTTCAAAATTAGAGACTGAAAATGTGTGTTGAAAGTGCATC
This sequence comes from Limulus polyphemus, assembly GCF_000517525.1. Classification (NCBI taxonomy): domain Eukaryota; kingdom Metazoa; phylum Arthropoda; class Merostomata; order Xiphosura; family Limulidae; genus Limulus; species Limulus polyphemus. The sequence continues at coordinate 115,403 of NW_013667756.1, forward strand.
TTTATGACTGTTGTTTGTCCATTCTTAGATAATTCGACAACCACTGCTAAGGCAGTTCTTTTGCAGTGATAGAGATTATAATTTGTTTAACTGTATTTGAGAACTACGAAATACGGTATTGGCAAAACTTGGAGTGTGTATGTGTTGGATCTCAGAATAAATTACGACTTTGGCAATATTCGTGAACTGAAAACAAAGTACAGTGTTGCAAGTATGCGTGTGTGAATTATGAACTAGGTATGGTACGTGTGTTACAAGCTATACGTGGAATGTAGGTGTGAAATATGAACCAAGTGTGGTATAAACGATTCTTGGAGCGTGTGTGAACTGTGAAAAAAGTGCAGTATTCGTGATAGTTAGAAGAGAACAACTTGTGTAAAACAAATATTTTATTTATACTAATCAACTAATTATGTACTAATGACTGGAACGTGTTTTTAAATAAATAGATACTTTATGAGTTTATGTCATAGAAACTCTTTAAAAGTTTTATATCTACACCTACGGAGTGTCTCTTGAAATTACAAACAAGTTCCATTTTCTTTACTGAACTGAAATATACAAATTCAATTTTCTATGGCATGAAATGGATATTAAAGGCTTTTTATGTACATAATTATCTTCGTGAACAACTGTGGTTAATTGTTTATTTCACACACATATATATATACATACACACGAGAAGTATGGTAAGTGTGGATTGGTGTACACATGTAAAGTAAGCCAAACTTTTATTATTATTTTTCATCTTCAGAATCGCCCATTGCTGTACCGACAGAAGAAAAGATCATCACGGTGGAATTAGAAAAGGATAAAACTGGAATAGGCTTTAGCTTAGAAGGAGGAAAAGACTCTCCCTTAGGAAATCGTCCATTAACCATAAAAAAGATATTCAAAGGTAACCTTTTCTCCTGTTCATATCTTGTTAACATTGGAATTAGCATCTAGTTTTCATTTATTAAACTTATCTAAATGTGAATTTAAATTAAGATGAGAGCTCAAATGCACTCGTAAGGCTCAATGGCTTCGCGCTTTAGACTCGTGGTCTATGGTTGCGAGTTCGAGACTGGCATGCGCACGATACTTTAACCCCACTTGTTCCAGTTTACCCAGTCGTTAACTGGGAGTTAACATGTACTGGACTAGCATCCCATCCTGGAGACAATGGTCACCATTCTCATCCGCTTGTGCCACTTTAAACAAAGTAACGTTCAATAGTTTTCTAAACATATTTTCATTTATAAACCTCTGTAAGTAATTATTTGTCAGTAGAAGGGTCCTTAACCACATCATATATTTTTGTGTGTATCGAATCCTATAAAAGATCACTTGTACAGTTTTGCTCAGTTTAAGTTTATACTTATTACTTTGCATCTATATAATGATGAACTAAGAAACTACCTTCAAAAAGAGAAGACAACTACTACGAAAATGTTGTTTCATTTGTAGCAGCACTATCATTCCGTAGGCCTGATGATCCTCTAAAGATGTTAGTGAGTGATCCAAACCAAGTTTCTCTTCCTGGTGCATCTTCGAGAAAACCAGTCATGCCAAATGTATTACGTATCCAAAATGTTCTCAGCTGACTGTATTTCTCACTTGAAGCATGAACCCAAGCGTTTGTTATGAGTGATATTATCATTCTCGCTGGAGACTGGTGATATAAAAAGGCCATACCAATTGTGACAGAGTAGATGTGATGGACCTTTCGGAAATTATCATTCTCGCCGGAGACTTGTGATATAAAAAGTCACCTGGACAGAAAACATTTTTTACCTAAAGACCATACCAATTGTGACAGAGTAGATGTGATGGACCTTTCGGATATTATCATTCTCGCTGGAGACTGGTGATATAAAAAGTCACCTGGACAGAAAACATTTTTTACCTAAAGACCATACCAATTGTGACAGAGTAGATGTGATGGACCTTTCGGAACCTACACAAGAAACAGAAAAAAAAAGATCAGGTGAAATATACTTTAATAGGCCTCACAAACTAAATGATAAGTAATTTAATACGACTAGGCTGAGCGCCCCCAGTGGCACGGCGGTATGTCTGTGGACCCACAATGCTAGAAACCGGGTTTCGATACCCGTGGTGGGCAGAGCACAGATAGCCCATTGTGTAGCTTTGTGCTTAACCTCAAACAAACAAACTAGGCTGAGCAAGTGTAATTTTGATAACCTAACTTGCAGAACTTTTTTAGACCCCATCAAGGCAATATCTGTGCAGACCAGTGTAGGGATTATCTAAGGTAATAATATCTACAGTTTTTGTTTAAAAATACTTTTAATCTGATGAGAGCAATACCCTCGACTTTTCTTCTTTGGCAACTGGTTTTGATCTTCTGTAGTTTGGATTTGGACTTATTAGCCAAGGCTTGGTATCTAACCATACCCCCTGTTTCATTGCATGGGATTCCTTGTCAGAACAGGAAAACGGTAATCTTACTTTTAGATAGCACTGATGTGTATTTACAGAAACATACTAAACATATATTCCAGTGATTAAATTGCACAAAGCATAAGCAGCAGCCGCTTGTGAAACTAATACGTTCATTGTGACAGTCCTTAGCATCTTACTGTTGGGCAAAGTTTTAATGCAGCAGTTACTAATAACGTATTCTGAAATGATGTGAAAACACTTGCTTGTGGATATAACCATATGATGTATCTTGTTGTTTGTTTGTTTTTTATAAAAAGTGGTGCACTGGATCTTCTACAAAGTGGGTGTGAAAACCCAGGTGTCATTCTTTGTGCAACAGGGGTTTAATTAGTATCTTCCACAGTGCTAATCTTTCAAGGCTTGATACATTAGTGTTGAGCGGTAGAACCAGTAGTTGCTTGAAACAATAGAAACCACTGACCATAGTATTTACTAACCTGTAGAGTCATTTGATAGGATTTTATGTGAAATTGTCAGACTTATTGAAAATGCCGCCGGCAAAGCTTGGTGTCACACAACACATGCTGGAACAACCCAACACTCTTCAACAATTGTAGAATCTGAAGATATAGCGCGAATAAGATCCATGTCTAAAAGACTGAAGCAGGTGATGTGGCTTTGGACGTTTAACAGTTGTCTGAAGAATGTTTATGGTAGCTGACATTAGAAGGCATGTCATGGCCTCGTGGATAAGGCGCTTGACTCGCAATCTGAGGATCGCGGTTCGAAACCCCGTTACCGAACATGTTCGCCGAAATTGAAGAAAACAAACAAACGCTGATGACACTTTCGGTACATCGGACAATGACTGAAGGTGAAATATGAACATTTAATGTACACCTAATGTGAAATATGGAATTTGTATGGGTGACATATGGAAAAGATTCTAAGTGATTTGCTGTTATTCTCTCTATTCTTGCTTTCACAAAACATGTTTTTGTTCAGCTTTGCTTTTGTTTTTAAACAATTCATGTTCTATTTTGTTATATTCATAAAATATATACTAACATGATTTTCATATTTCAGTTATGTGTGTGTTTTATATTTTGGTAGAAAATTGTAAGACCTTTTTTTTTCCGGAAAGGTGGAAGTGCTGATAAAGTAGGTCAACTGAGAGCTGGAGACCAGATTCTCACGTTAAACAACCAACCGGTATCTAACATGACTAGAACAGAGGCATGGAGCTTCATGAAGAAGTTGCCTGATGGAACAGTCGCTGTAACTGTAAAACAGTGTAGTTAAAAACATGTATTATAATTGTGTCGAGAAGGTTCAGATAAAGCTTCTATAAAACTACGCAGAATTCCAAACAAAATGTAAATCTAATATCTTTTGTATCCATGATAAGTTTGTTTTTGCTTCTTTTTTTTGCTGTAAAATACCTTCAATTAAACGAGGAATTTAGTTCTGAGAAATAATAACGTTAATAAATCATATGAATTGTACTAGAAGTGAGGAAAACTTTGTTTCATTTATCTGTTTTATTCTATTATTTCCCTTTTATTCCCCTAGGTGGCTTAGCGGGTTTATAATGCTAAAAATGAGTTTTAAATACCCGCATCGGGTAGTGCATAGATAGCCCATTGTGTAGCTTTCTGTTTAACAACAAAGAAAACTTTATTTCAATAAAAAATAGTTATAAAGTTATTCAATATTTTCAATGATATTAAATATATTTCCGAATACAACCAGGAGAGGGGGATAATTATTCGCAAAGTGCTCAAAATTTTGATTTCTGAACTTTGTGTCTTTATGAGCTTGAGTTATTATCGTGTAAAATTGTTAGATTTATTAGGTTTTGTATTGAAGATCAAATCCGTTGTTTTTGAGTAAGTAGGGTTAACAAATGTGTATATTGTTGTTTCTCTGACAATTTTTCTTAACGAGTTTGTAATACTGAAAGTTTTAGACTTAATAAGTGTCTGGGTCTATGATGGTATTGTCGTAAATTAATTAAATTATCGTGTAAATACAAAAAACTTGAATCTTTGACAAATACAAAATCCCCCAAACAATCATACAATAGTTGGTGTTTTATTGTGACATTACCAACAGTTGCCTGTTTAAGCAATTGACATCTCATAAAATTCAAACGTTTTCTTTTTATTCCAAGCTGTTCGTGACCTATTGGTTTGCGTACCGAACCGTGAATCCGAGGGTTCGTGCTTCCTGTCCTGTTACCGCAAATACGCGCCCCGCACTTTGGGGTCGTGTGTGCATTGTAATAGTGACGGTCAAATCCATCTACGAGATTAGAATAGCTCAAAAGTTGGCGATAGGTGCTGTTGACTAGCTGCCTTCTCTCTAGTCCAGTAGTTCTCGACATTTTTTGATTTATGACCAGTCGCGACCCAGTAAGTAGCTTTAGTGCAAAAAACATCTGGCTTACTATTAGCTATTTTCAGAGTCTGTTTACAACACTTTTACACATTCTGACAAATCTATTTCTATAGGTTGAGAACACTGTTCAAGTTTACCATGGCTAGCATATAACACTTTCACACATTCTGACAAATCTATTTCTCTAGGCTGAGAAACACTGTTCTAGTTTACCATGGCTAACATATAACATTTTCACACATTCTGACAAATCTATTTCTATGGGTTGAGAAACACTGTTCTAG